>NC_063188.1:80776197-80969625 GCF_023159225.1 Perognathus longimembris pacificus | reverse complement strand
CTTGGAAAGACATTCCAGGCTGCAGGGTGGTCACCCTGAGTTTCAAAGAAAGAACAAGAGGTACAGGGGAGCCTAAGGTCCCTCGGGTACTTCCAATCTAGAGCTGCTCTGGGAGAAACATAACTTTCTAACTTTTATAACCTTTTGTGAAGGACAGAGTACTATTTGAAGCAGGCATTCTTGCCACTAGGCCATATCCCCAGCCCCAGAGTACTATTTGAGAGAAGTGGACACATGTGCTACAGACTTGCAAAGAGAACTCTTGAGTACTTAGCAGAATACTGACCAGGACATAGCTGTGAAGGAACTACTAAGGAATAGAACAAAAAACACTTAAAAGATTGGAGGAACCAATCCTCAAAACTCACAGAGGACAAAAATAGTTGTGTAGCAGAAGGCATCACACATGATGCCTAAATGATGGCCCTCCAAAGATATTTGTACCCTAGTTCCAAGAACTTGTTGAATACTTTGAGTTACTTTATAGATGTTTATACTAAAAGTCTTGAGAGAGGGATATTTGCCTCTGTTACTTGGGTGGGTACAATGAAATTACAAGGATCTTTCTAAGAAGGAGGTAGGAAGTCAAAGTTACAAAAAGGAAATGTGACAATGGAAACAAGGGCCAAGAAAGAAGAGGGGGGGAGGGAGGGAGGGAGAGATACATAGATAGATACATAGACAGACAGACAGACAGACAGACAGACAGACAGAATATGGAGAAAGGGACCAAAGAATGCTGGAATTTTGTAGAACCTGAAAAAGGCAAGTAAGTAACTTCTTCTTTCAGTTTCCAGAGGGAACCAGCCCCTGCTGATCTTTGATGTTATCCCAGTTAGACTGACTTTGGAGTTTTGACCCCCAGAAACTTAATATCCTAATTTTGTATCATTTTGATAGTACTAGAGTTTAAACTCAAATTCTCATGCTTGCTTGGCATACACTGTACCACTTGAACCACTCCACCAGCCTCTAGTTGTATTGTTTCAAGCTAGTAAATTTGTGTAAACTTGTTATGGCAGCCATATGGTAAGAAGTAAATAAGACCTGTACAGATAAGAAACTCTTGATTTGTAGACTGCGTACTCAATTATGAACAGCTCTATGTCATTTCCAACAATCCAGTAAGTGTTGATGAGTTTAGCAAGTATTCAAAATTTAATTTGTATATCTATGCTCTAGTACAAAAAATGAAAATTAAAACTAGTATGATAACTTAATGCTTTAAACAAAAAATGTTGCTGAAATTAAAGAATACTTTAATAAATTGAAAGCTACACTATGCTCTACCTATAAATTAATTCAGTTATAAAAAATCAAAAATTTAAATAAAACTGGGCAAAATATTTGAGCAGATCCTTTGCCAATAAAGAGTCAAATATCAAATAAGACTCCATCTCTAAAATAACCAGCAACAAGCCAGGCTAGCATTGTAGGTCAAGTGATTAGTACCAACTGAGCAAGCAAGCTGATCAAGCACGAGCTCCTGAATTTAAACCATAGTACTTGCAAAAATGATATATTAATGCATTTAATTCCTATGGGATGCAAACTAGTGTAATCTTTCTGGAGAAAAAATAAATTAGGTTATACCCTGCAACATTGTTTGTGAAGTACTGGAAAAACCTCCCATATGAAGGAATAGTTGAATACATTTTTATGTATCTGTACAGTAGAGTGTTTGTGTGTCAGTTTAAAGCAGTGAACAAACTAAAAAGGACATTTGGGAGGAAAATTGGTGAAAGTCAAATGAGCTCTGTAGCATGGTTCATCATATTGTACCAATGTTAAGTTCTTGGTCTAGGTAATTGTACTCTGTTTCTATACCGTGATGGAACTAGAGATCATCATGTTAGGATAAATAGAGAGTTCCACAAGGGCAAGTATCACATTTTCTCTCATTTGTGGAAATTAGGAGAAAATAAAACAAAACAGAAAAACCAAGCAAAAACACCAATGTCATGAAAGTAAAAAAGAAACTACTAAGGCAGTGGAAAAGGAAGAGAAAGCTAGGCGAGATCAGAAAGAGAAATAGAAGAATCGGAAGTTTGGCTCATTTGGTAGAACACTAGCCAATAAACAAAAGCATCAGGTACCAATTTTGAGTTCCAGTCTAGAGCATAAAAAACAAGAGGCATTAGAAAATAAAGAAAAATCAAGGGACTGAGAAAAAAAAAAGAAAAATCGAGGAACATAATATGATCAAAGTACATTTTATGCATCTTTGGAAATGTCATAGTGATTTTCTTACTATGTATAATTTAATATACATTAACAAAAAGATATTAACATGAGAGGAAGTTGGGCAAAATGTATACTATTTGTATTATTTTTGCAACTTTCTTATAAATCTAAGGTTATTTCAAAATAAAAGGCTAAAAATAATGCTCTGTGTGGGTTTGTGTGCACATGTGTGCAGGTAGAAAAGAGAGAAATGTGTCAAAAATGTCACATCAGAGCTATTTGGCAATGAAATATGACAGGAGTGCCAGTACCAGCCAACATCCTAAAGAGTCGAAGTGCCTACAGTCTGGAGGCGTGAGAAAGGCAAAAGTTCAGGCATCCAATTCTCTTAAGTTTCAGCAATCCCCTTGGATTTCTGATGTCTGAGCCACTGAAAGATGAACCTACAGAAGATTTGTCTAATCAATTCTAACAAGCCTGCACTGGCTTAGTGAAAGCAGACCTGAGCTGCCATACAGGACCAGAACCAGTCAACCATGAAAAGGCAGGTGAATAATAACACACCTTTACTTAGAAAGAAATGTGCATTCTCTGAGTGTAAGGGTCCTCAAATTTCCTGCAATTCTTTTACCTCTTATGAGTGAGGTTTAGCATGCATGGGAGCAGGTACTGGGCAACAACAAAAGACTGAGTACTTAATGGTTGACTTCATGGGGCTGCTACCCATTTGCTGTGTTAGCTATATTCTTACCAGTGTCCCTTTGTAGATTTGGGAGTAATGCCCTCATGCTTAAAAGATACTTCAAAGATAGATTATTCAAATATCTTTGTTCTGTCTTTTTCTTTATTCTTTCTGAATAATTTTCCTTTTCTCATCTTGCTATAACAGCTATTTCTGGATTGGAAAAAAAATCTATACTTTGACCCTAATACAATACCTGCAAATATTTTTAGCCTCTGAACATTTTTGTCATGGGAAGTCATTTTAATGATAGAATTTGATATCATTTTCACTGATAATTTGCCTCCATGTTAGATGAATGAATGTTAAGAGCTTAAGATAGGCAAAATAACAAGACAGTCATTGTAGACTATTAGAAAAACAATTATTTCATTTTGGGTAAGATAAGGAAAAAATAATAATGATATGGAACCATGGGTGCAATTTTCTGGATTAAAAAGCTCTGTGAGCAGGACTGCAGAGAGCTAGAGAGAGGTTTTTTTGTGGAAAAATCATTTTAATGTAGAATGATCATGAAATGCTTTCATTAAAAGTCAGTTGATGTCATATGTGCCAAGTCACATCCTGTTTTAGCTTGAGTTACCAGTGCTTCCCTGGGGAAGCAAAACTGGAGGAGAAAAGAAAGTGGAACAAGGAACACATAAAGGGAGGAGGGCACATGCAGATGACAGAATATACTCAGGTAGGAGTGCATAGGCAGACGGGAGGGCACAGGTGGTGAGGAGGGAAAAGAGGGCAAATGCAGGCCGGAGATTATGCAAGTGGGAGGGTATATGTGGGTGGTGTGTTACTGAGCTAGCCGCAGTTTCTCAAGACTATTCAGCTGGCTTTCAGTTCTATAGTAAGTATTCAGAATAGCCAACGACCTAGAGAAATTCCATGTCCTCATCAAAGTCATCCCCACAGATCTGTATTTTCTTCTACATCCAGGGAAGCTGCCGGGGAAACTGGGGTATCTATTGATGTAGTTAGGTTCCATCTGAGCACTGGAGCAGCTGTAGCTCCTAGCCTGATTATCATAGTTCAGTTGGGCCTACATCCTGTCCCTTGGCTCTAGGGAAGGCTGAGACAATCAGTGTTATTATGAGATAAAGCAAGCCAGATGCTGGTGGCATATCTGTAATCCTAGCTACTCAGGAAGCTGAGATCTGAGGACTGCAGTTCAAAGCCAGCCCAGGCAGGAAAGTCCATATGGCTCTTAACTCGAATAAAACTATTCCCCTAAAAGCTTGACATGGGGCTATGGCTCAAGTGATAGAGTGCTAGCCTTTAGCAAAAGATGCTCAGGGACAGCGCCCAGGCCCATAGTTCAAGTCTCAGGATTGGCATGCAAAGACACACACACACACACACACAATGGAGAGATGAAGCATATATGTTAGCTGATGTTCTCAGGCAGCAGGAACAATGATTACTGTAGCCAGGAAGGGACACAGGTTACCAAGGCATTTGAGAGGTATTGAGGGCTTGTTTTCCGGAAAGCATACTCTGAAATAAAGATCAATGTTCAGGAGTTTTATGAGGGAGTGTTCTTGGGAAGGATAAGGAGGGAGGAATCATGACTGTGAAGACAGAAGCTGAGCTCTGACACAATCCAACAGAAGCCTCAGCCAATACTTCAGGAAGTTCTAAAGAATGACTAGTCCTTCTGTTTATCTGGTCATTGGTAAGCTGTTTATGATTCATTCTACAGATTCAGGGCTAAGAAGGATCTGTGGGCAGAACACAAGCTCCAGGTGTCATTCCAACTCTGCAGCCTTGATTGGTTGTGCATCTAAGTTCTTAAGAGCCCATGTGTCAAGTCTAGAGATCCATAGGGCAGAGATTCTAAAAATATCAACCACAGCAGCTTCAACTCAGAATCATTTTAAGATAACTCAGCTGTTGAAACAAACAGGAGTCTTCAGTTCCACAGCAAAATGAAGTGGCCACTACTATTATGACACATGATTGAAAATGTCCACACATACAAGAGTATATGGATATGTGTGTCCATATAAATGCATATGTGTATATAACATGTTGTATGTATGTATATATGCATGTGTATATTTTATATAATATACAACATGAATACATAAAGGTGGTATAGATAGACAGACAGATAGCATGAATGTAACTGTGGAAGTGTTGGGGGAGGGCTGAAAGGCAGGGGAAAGGGAAAGAATGATGGAGAAAAATGGTGTCTAAGGTGATCAGGAGAATTGGGAAAGAGCTATAGATGAGGTTAATCTGACTAAATTATAATACATACATGTGTGACTTGCCATGGTGAGACCCTTTTTTTTTACAAGTAATACACACTAAAACATAAAGTAAAAGAGAATGACAGGAAAGAAAAATAGGTTATGTTAGGGGACAAGTATTATCAGGAGAGTAGAGGACCAAGGAAGTGGGTGAATATGGCCAAAGTACTTTAAATGTGTGTATCTTGCCTAATAAAATGAAACAAGATCTATTGAAATTTCACTAAGAACACTAGAGGGCAACTGATGGAGAGAGATGGAGGGATTAAGGTTGATGGAGTAGTGTGTGTGTGTGTGTGTGTGTGTGTGTGTGTGTGTGTGTGTGTGTTTGGAATTATTACAACAAACCCCCTCCTTTATGCAGCTAATATATGATAATAATTATAGGGGGAGGAAATTTCTATTAAACTATAAGATATTCCTATATATTTTGGTTATTTTGTTTATGGTCTATTATGATTTTTAACCTCATTGAAGACATCCCACTTGACTGGGTAGGGTGATGTGGTGAGACCTAATTTAGGAAAGGAGGTGATGAGGAAATGAATTTTCAGTCAAATCATCCTGAGTCAAGTCTAATGCATTTGTCATTCTAACCAGTTCTAAATCTTCAACTGACAAAAATGGCTTTGCCTGTCAGTAGTCAAGAGACACATTACAAAAGCAGAAGTTGATATTATAGGAATAATTTGCCAAAATTAGGATTCAGACAATTGACTTCTTCCAGCAAAAGAACTAGCCACATCACTTGTTGACTACCAGCTTTCTAATTAATCCAGTGGCCTGAGAGGAGAAAATTTAAATCATGTCTTCTCTCTTGGTGAACACACTGCTGTTTCATGGCTATACCACATGCTCCAGTATCAGTACAGCTAATATTTCACTTTCCATCAGTCTCTCACATCCAATGCATAAACAGGAAGTGTAAATCCCTATCCCCTTGCTTCAATTTAAGGCAGCTCTAAAGAGTCATTCCAGTACCACATCTCCCCAAGAGATGAGCCAAAGACTTCATTGGAACTAGCAATTCACCCTTTTCCATCTACCCCATCATGCTTCCATCCCCTCCTTTCTATGGGTGTTGTTCTATTAAAGCACTTCCTAATTAACACCCTGGATTCTAATCTCCATTTTAGAATCTAGTCCTTGTTGATCCTTAACTGACAGTTATCCTCAGTTTTGATGTTGGTTTAATTTTGGATGCATTCTGTTCTCAGCTTCTCAGTAAAAGATTCAGATGTATTCTTGGCTCCCAGGTGCACTTTATGTAAACTCCTTAGATGGAAAGACTACAAGCCTCTGGCTCTAGAGGTTGCTACTCTCTACTGAGGATAGATGTCTAAGCAGGGAGAATAGAGATACCCATACATCTTTCACAACCAAGCCATGTCCAGTATGCCTCAAACAAAACTACAGCAAGTAGTCTTGGCAATGTAAGCCACTTTACTACAACTGTGGGATTCTATTGTTAGTCTCTTAATAAAGCAGAAATTGCTCCACTAGAGTAGATATCTTAAATGCTTGGTAAATTAATGAATGAATGTATTTCTGGGTGAGAGGATGGAAAGTTTGTGCACTCCTCTAGTGCAGTTATTCAGAGCCGCAGAAGTGAAAATGACCAACTCAACGGGAAGCTAGGAGGGTTAAGAAAGATGAAAGGAAGGAGGAAAAATAGAAAGGTCCAGAAAGGGGAAACAGAAGAGTGAATAAAATCAACCAATATTTTACTGAAGGAGAGTTCTGACAGCTTACTCCTTAACATTCTCTTTCCTTTACACACTATTCATCATTTTTACCTCCATTCAACCTCCTGAAATATGGCAGCATAGTATAGCTTCTATTTTATTGCTGAACTGTTTGTGAGTGGTGAGAATCTGGGGCATCAATATAGCACAGGTTAACTCTAAATTCTTTTTATAGTCGGCTTCTGCCACAGCAGAAACATGCAGGTCCTGAGCACTAAACTGGGAGGATGAGCAGGAAGCTCACGATAAAGAGCTAGCTACCGTATTAGATCAGATGTTTCATTTTACAGTTGCTTGGAACTGACACGTTTGTAACCAAAAGACGTGTTATCTACTGGTGCAGTTGTCTTGAAGCCAGTAATAATTGCACCATGCTAAAAGCCTACTCAAATCTATCACGGGGAGTATTTTTTTGAAAACCCTCAAATCTTCACAACCAAAAGAACGTTACAAACCAAAAACTCCATAACTTTCTATACTTTTCTTTTTCTGGATCAACTGACTTAGTCAGGGAACTTTTGAAAGTAATTAAAGGCATCAACTAACAAAAATCTTTTAAATGATGGCTTAAATGGATTGGTGTTTTCTTGATTAAAAATCAAATCTGTTCTTTTCCTTCATTTAAGAGAAAAGCCTTTAGGAGTCTTTTCAAATTCCCAAATGTCTGGCTAGGGTTTCAAATAGCAACACCCTCCTCACTATACTATACTTTACCCACATTATTACACAACGCTGAACAAACTCATCCTGAATGCTCAACAATATTATTAGTAGAGGTAGCTCTATTTAACAGCGCTGACTTTTCTTCTAGTAATTATGGCTGATTAGAGGTGAAAAAACATTTTCTGTAGTGTGTGTCTTAGGAAATCCACTGTGGATATTAACTACATTTCATCTTGTATGAAATATGAGGTATATGTGTAGATATGGTATAACTCAGTATAAAGGTGAAGACAGAAAACCAAAGAGGTGGGCACTTTTTAAAAAAAATGATTTTTAACTGACAATGTTCAGAATTGCTGTATGAAATTGCTCCAGAGAATCTAGGTTCTGGCAAAATCATTTTTGCTTGAAAATTACAAGGTTTATTCAAAGAATGTACAAGTAACAACTACACCTTTTTTGCCAGTCATGGGGCTTGAACTCAGGGTTTGGACACTGTCCCTGAGTTGTTTTGCTCAAGGCTAGCACCACAGCACCACTTCTGGCTTATTCTGTATATGTGGTACTGAGGAATCAAACCCTGGGCTTCATGCATGCTAGGAAAGCACTCTACCACTCAGCCACATTCCCAGCCCTACAACTTTTTTTTTTAATTTTTTTTTTTTTTGGCCAGTCCTGGGCCTTGGACTCAGGGCCTGAGCACTGTCCCTGGCTTCTTCCCGCTCAAGGCTAGCACTCTGCCACTTGAGCCACAGCGCCGCTTCTGGCCGTTTTCTGTATATGTGGTGCTGGGGAATCGAACCTAGGGCCTCGTGTATCCGAGGCAGGCACTCTTGCCACTAAGCTATATCCCCAGCCCCTTACAACTTTTTATAGATGTCATATACATACGTTTCAAAGTGTAGTTCATTTCTAAGATTACAGGTGTATATCCGAAATGGATTTTGAAAGATACTTAAAAATGATCATCTTTTTAAATAAAAACTATAAATCAATTACTTGACCAATGAATCTATGAATGGTTCATATTTAGTAAACCCTAATTCAAGAAACTCTTAACTGTTCAGTTACCTGGGGAGTAACTTAATTCAACAATGTTCCAAGTTCACCCTGTGCCCACGCCCTCGGAGAACAGCCTGTTAGCTGCTTGCATTCCTGCACCTGGAGGTGGAAGTCATGTAAAAAGTCAATAATGAAAAGGGCAAAAGCACTTTCAGAACCTGATTTTCCCCATTCCTTACCCTTGTACTCAGAGCAATGGGAGGGGAGAAAGAGAATGTGTACTTATCGAAGGCAACTATAAAAGTTTATTCCATTTCCATAACCAACGAAGATGCAAGCTTTGTAGAAATCATGGACTCACCCACTTACATTTAGAAAATAGTAACACTTGCTTTGTGGTAGTTCCTTGCAAGCTGGTCAAAGGAGAAAGGAATACTAGTTAGAGGAGAACAAAAAGATATTGAGTATTTAAAGAAAAAAATCACAAACATGCTCATGTGAGAAAATACTAATACAAATGAATGTGAATCCAAAAATGTTTTCTATAACCAATCAGTAGCAGAGTAGTAAAATCACAAAGTTCATCTTTATTTAGAGTTACTTTTGTTTTTAATGGCTCACAAGAGAAAAGCATATGTCTTTTAGGAACATCTTAACCATATGAAAGCTCACAAGAAGTACAGCAAAAATAAAATGGGTCCATCAATACCTATGGAAATAAAGATTTTTTTTTCAGTAGTGACTGAAACCCACTTTCACACTTAGAATACAGAATCTGGATAAGTTTGTCATTACATCTGACATTGTACATGAAGCTCTGTGTGCCATTTCAACATCTCTGTTATATTTGTAAAATTAACGCTAGTATAGGGGCTCTAAGATAGTGTATTATAGGAATGATTGAACACATGCATTTCTGCTGACAGTATTGGGAGCCATTTTCTGTCGTGTGTTATGGAAGCTTCATCTCCAATTTTATCTTGGCAAGGAGCTGGTAATAGAACAGAATCTATCAATCTATCTCCAAGAAAGCATTTACTTTACAAGTTAGTGATACTTAGTATAATTACAGAATTGTGCAACTCTAATCACAATCTAACTTTAGGAGATCTTCATCACCTTAAAAGCATTTTCCACTTGTGTGTGAAGACAGGAGGGGAAAACTTTGAGAAAGTGAGTGTGATAGCTAAAAAGTTTTAGCCCAACTCAAGGTCACACATCTTTTCTATTACATTTTTCTCTGAGAATTTTTCAGTCTTCAATCTTACATTTAGATGTGTGACCCATTTTGAGTTGATTTTTGGAAGTATATGCCTTCATTCCAGCACCACAAGTTGAAAAGGTGATCTTTGCCCTTATTGAAATACTTGATTCCTTTGTTGAAAACCAAATTAGTCATAAATCTTAAGGTTTATTCCTGGACTCTCAATTATGTTCTGTTGATTTACATGCCTATCCTTAGGCCAGTACTGCACTGTTTTATTCTAGTATTTTCCTCTTTCTCATGATAATTCTTCAGTTGGAACAATTTGTCGATGCCTAAATTAAAACCTGCTAGGTTTTTAAAAATATAATTTTATTGTTATTATTAAGGCGTTTTACAGAGGGGTAACTCATAAGTCAGTTAATTAATACAATTCTTTTTGGACGACATCACCCCTTCTTTTCCTTTCCCAAAGTTTCCCCCTCTCATCCTTGCCCACAAGTTGCATAATTCATTTTTTATATAGTGTATACTGAATACTATGACTGCATTTGTTCACCTTTCTTCCCATTTCTGCGACTGCCCACCCCTACCTCCCTAAAAGACAAAACTCCCCAAAGCAAAAACAAACAACAAAAACAAAAAGATTCCATGTTTCCATTTCAGGGAGTTCATTTCAATAAATAATATTTTAAATGTTCAGAACCCACTAGATATTTTATTGGAATTGAATTTACAGATCAATTTGTCAAGAACTGCCATGTTAACAATATTACCTTCCAAACAATGAACATGGAATGTAAAGCCTTTTATTTATATCTTTAATATCTCTCTGCAATGGCTTTCTATTTTCTGTAAAATCTCGCATTTCTGGGCTGGGGATATGGCCTAGTGGCAAGAGTGCTTGCCTCGTATACATGAAGCCCTGGGTTCGATTCCCCAGTACCACGTATACAGAAAACAGCCAGAAGTGGCACTGTGGCTCAAGTGGCAGAGTGCTAGCCTTGAGCGGGAAGAAGCCAGGGACAGTGCTTGGAGGCCCTGAGTCCAAGCCCCAGGACTGGCCAAAAAAAAAAAAAAAAAACAATCTTGCATTTCTTTTGAAAATTTATTCCTAAGTATTTTGGTACTATTGTTGCTAACAAATAGAAACACACTTTTGTGACTTTTTTTGTATATCCTAAAGCCTTACTGAAATCTTATTGGTTTGCCGTAGGGTTTGGTACTTTTGCATGTGAATTTCTCAGGTTTTTCTATATACAGGATAATGCCATTTGTAAGTAGAGGGTATATTCTTCCTTTCAGATATGAATGAATATATTTTACCTATTTTATTGACTGCACTTCCTAGACTTCCTGTACAATGTTGAATACCAGTGGATAGATGGAACATAATGGTTCAGTTTCTAACTTTGGGATAAACATTCATTTACCACTAAGTATTTTAGTTCTAGATTTTGTAAATGCCCTTTATCAAGTTAAGGCAGTTCCTTAGCTCTTGACATCATACTCTCAAGACTTTGGCAAGTTCCTGAGTGATTGGAGTGTCCAACACAAAGCTCTTAAGTTCCTTGGAATCTCTGGGATGGTAAGTCCACTCTTAATGGATTGTTGGATAGCCTGAAGATGGGAACTGGCTTCCAGGATAATCAACCACTTGACTAGAGGCTTGGAACTTTCAGTCCTGTCTTAATCTCTGGGGAAAGGAGTGGAATTGAAGATTGAGTTGATCACCAATGGCCAAAAATAAATCAATCATACCTATGTAATATACTCTCCATACAAAACCAAATTTACAGGGTTCCAAGCACTTCTTCGGGATAAGTGAACCCACTGGGTGTACCAACCATGGCATGGATCTTCTGCACTCCTTTCCACATGTCTTGCCTCTGCACTCTTTCATCTGACTGCTTATCTGTTTCCTTTCTAATATCTGTCTAATAAGTGGCTAAGCATGAATAAAATTTTCTCCTGAATTCTGTGAGCTGCTCTAGCAACTTAATGGAATGTAAGGAGAATCTTGTGAGAGCCTCAATTTGTATCAAGGTGCTCTGTCATAATCCAGAGTTTATGATTGGCATCTAAAAGAGGGGACAGTCTTATGGTATTGACTTCTTCATCTATAGGATATGATGTTATTTCTGGGTGGAGACAGCACTGAATTGGAAGGCATTTAGCTGGTGTCCCCTGGAGACTGGCTTGGTGGTATGTGAGGATAAGCCCACAAATCTGGTATCAGAAGTATTGTGTTGAGTGGTATGTGAGAGGAGGAAACACATTTTGCTTTTTCCTTTATCTTCAGACCTATTCTTAGTTTGTTGAGAGGTTTTATGAAACATGAATGTTAAATGTTGCCAAGTGCTTTTCTTTATCAATAGAGATGATCATGTGGGTTTTTTCTTTTAATTATATTAACATGATACATTGCATTGTTTCAATTTGGGAATATTAAATCATCCATGCACTCCTGAAACAAATCCCAATTCCCACTTGTCATGATATACAATGCTTTTTATATGGCACTGGATATAACTTGCTAATATTCCATCAAGAATATTAGTGACTATATTTATAAGGCTTATTGGTATAGTTATTTTTCCTAGTGATATATTATCTGATTTTGCTAGTAGGACAATACTTGTCTTATTGAATGAAATTACCAAGTGCCCCCAGTTACCATGAATTACAGGGAAATTGTGAAAAAACGGTATTGTTTCATTTTTAAGTGTTTGGTAGAATTTCCTAGCAAAGTTATCTGGGCATGGCTTTATTTTGTGGGAAAATTCTTATTTGTCAAGTTAATTTGTTTACTAGTTCTGTTCTTTCATTTAAAAAATTTTCTCCTTCAGTGTTTTAATAATTTGTGTCTTTCTAGGCATGTGGTTGTTCATACAAATTATTTCTGGATATAAGGTTTTTTGTAAAAATTACCATGTAAGTCCTTTATTTTCTGCAACTTAGTAGTATTATCTCGTCTTTCATTCTTGATGTTAGTAATGTTTATCTTATTTTGTTTGGTCAGGCTTATCAGATTTATTGATCTAAAAAATCACCTTGTTCTTTCATTGATTTTTCTCCATTTTTTCCATTAATTGGTATTTGAATCAGTATTAATATCCTTCATCTGCTGACTTTTTTCTATGATATCTTTTTATTTTCAACTTTCATTTTTGTTTTGTTTTGTGTTTGTGGTGGGACTTAAGGTCTTAAACATGTTGCAGAAGAGCTCTACCACCGAGCTGCACCCTACAGCCCTATTTTTCTATTTCCTTAAAGTTGAAGGTCAAGTATTTATTTGAAATCTTTCTTCCACTAAAATATAGGTGTTTACAGCTGTAAGTTTCTCTCTCAATACTGCTTTAGATGTGTCCCATTAATTTTTAGCTATCTTTGTTTCCTCTCTGCTAAGAGTATTTTCACATTTCCAATATGATTTCCTTTTTCAGTTAATGGGTTTTATAGATATTTTATTAATTTTCAAGTATTTGTGGGTTTCTCAAATTTATCTGTCTCATTGATTTATAATTTGATTCCATCTTAGTTATAGTTTTATGTAAGTTTCTGGCTGCATGTCATTCGGTTGCTTTTCCAATCTAGCACTGTGACTCAGGCTAGCTGTGATATTGTTGTTTCCTTATTGTTTGCCACTGAGACCGTTACTGTTTTTGACAGTTATCCAGGCATGAAATTTTCCGGGTTCTGCTCCAAATAAAGTCATCATGTCCTTGCAGGGCTTAAAGCTGCCATCTCTCACAGCTTGCCCCACTTGGGTAGAATTATAAGACCAAGATGAAGGAATTAAAGAAATCCCAGAAACACTTACTGCTCTATAGATGTCCATTCTGTTTTCATGAGTAAACACTCTGCTGTCTGTTATATGTATTTAGTCAATTTTCAATCTTTAAATGATGGTTTGTTATTGTTGTTTACAATTTTATGAGTTCTTTGTAGAAGATTTTCCTTAGCCCTTCTAGAAACTTAGTCAAATTTCACCATTTGTATGTGTGTACCAGTGCTGGGACTTGAATTCAGGGCCTGGGCACTATCCTGACTAGCTAAGATTACAGGTGTGAGCCACTAGGGCCCAGAAAATTCTTCTTTTACACTATCTATACAGTCTAAAAGTCATGGAGTTTTGATATATTTTGTTGCTTTGCTTCAGTTGGTATTTACATATGACTAAATTCTTCAGGGTTTGGGTTTTTTTTTTTGAGTGGGTAAGTTGATCATCACATTCTTTTTAGAATTCATTTAAGAATTAAGACTGATAATAGCCACCATAATTGTCATTTATTAAGAGTTTACTATTTAACAAAAACAGCATACCTTATCACTCCCAATAAATAGTAAAAAACCATCTTGTGACATAATTTCATCTTATAAATGAGGAGTTCCCTACTTAAAAAAATCACAGTAAGTCCTGGAGCTGAAGTTTGCACTCAGGGATATCTGACTTCAAAGCTCTTCCTCTTTCTATATACCGTAGCTAAATGCTGAGAATAACCAAATGTGTTTATACACAGTCATAACTGCAGATTAGTAGACAAACCTTGAACTAGAAACAGATTTAGATATTTAATAAGCCTGACATTTATTTACTTGGTATGACATTAAAGGATGACAAAAACTCCATGTGACCAAAGCTTTTAGTTTCTAGTGCCTAAGTTTCCTTTATTTATTAGTCTGTTCATTTATAAATAATTATGCTCTATTTAATTCAGACTTGGTGTGTTTTTTTTAAATTACATAAGTTTAGGGGCTGGGAATATGGCCTAGTGGTAGAGTACTTGCCTTGTATACATGAAGACCTGGCTTCGATTACTTAGCACCATGTATATGGAAAAAGCCAGAAGTGGTACTGTAGCTCAAGTGGTAGAGTGCTAGCCTTTTGCAAAAAGAAGCCAGGGACAATGCTCAAGCCTTGAGTTCAAGCTCCACTACTGGCAAAAAAACCACAACAAAACAAAACAAAAATTTACATAAGTTTAAACACTTTGGGGTTCACACAACACTGAAGATCAGGTAATGTATCTCCTAGAAAAGTGGGAAATATACATATAATTGTGAAGACATTTTTTGCAGGGCCAGGGATCAGTCCCAGGACCTCACACATGCTAACCAAGCACCCTACAGCCCTAGCTTAAGAATTATGTGTTCAGGAGTTCAGGAGTTTCATGAGTTCCACAAATCATCAACTCCAGTTTGAGAGCTCCTTCCCTAACAATAGAGATGAAGCTTAGAGCAAGTATTTGCTCATAAAACAACTTTCTCAGGTATTAGAAGTAGAGAGTTGGGGCTGGGGATATGGCCTAGTGGCAAGAGTGCTTGCCTCCTATACATGAGGCCCTGGGTTCAATTCCCCAGCACCACATATACAGAAAATGGCCAGAAGGGGCACTGTGGCTCAAGTGGCAGAGTACTAGCCTTGAGCAAAAGGAAGCCAGGGACAGTGCTCAGGCCCTGAGTCAAGCCCCAGGACTGGCAAAAAAAAACAAACAAACAAAAAAAAAAAAAAAGAAGAAGTAGAGAGTTGCCTCAATCACCTTGCCCAGTAAAGAACCTGCACAGTGATACATGATAGTACTGACAAAGGCAGTGTATTTGCCAAAACAGATGCTTTTTTTCTTTATTTTGTATTCCTAGTTCTAAGCTGAATAGCTGGTCCATAATATGTATCCAATTATATTTGAGTCATGCATCAGTGATGGCTAAACATTTTATTCCTATTTAAGATGTGACTTAAAATGCAAGTGACTTAAGAAAGGTAACCTAGAGGTTTAAACTTAGCATAGAAGTTAAAATATCTTATGTCAATTCGTTTGACAGAGGATATAAAGGTCATAGCATGAACAAAATTTTAAAGTTATGTTTTATTATCTCTAAGTAGTTTTTAAAAGGGGTTACTATTTAACAAATCAGTTTATAAGTACAACACATCTTGATTGATAGCACCCCTTTCATCATTCTCCCCTATCCCTTCCAACCCAAACTCCCCCCAGTTTTCTAGTTTCATTGGATATGCATTGAATATTATGATTGCATTCTCCAAAGACAAACTTTTTACAGAGGCAGGCGCTGGTGACTCATGCCTATAATTCCAGCTACTCACGGGGCTAAGGCCTAAGGATTGTAGTTCAAAGCAGCCTAGGCAGCAAAGTCCATTAGACTGCAATCTCCAATTAAATACCAAAGAAAGCCACAAGTTGAGCATAAGACCTCAGGGATAGTGCCTGAGTTCAACCTCCAGCATTGCACAGTTTATTTTTAATTTACAGCATCCTGAATCAGACAGAATCTCAGTTGTACAGTACCTTTTTGAAAAAAGCTGGTAGGTGAAAAATAAAAGAATGCACATTTGTGATTTGCCAGGGAATATAAAGGCCGCCACAGATAAATACAACACACCCTAAGCAGTGGTAGAGTACTTCATTATTTTTCACATTTGTGCAAATTCATTCTGTCTCTAATTGACATTGACTCACAAAGATCTTCTATAGAAAGGCACTTTGATAAAGCCAAAGTCTCAGATTTTCCTGTCTGTGGGAAACTCTAGGAACAGCCAGAATATCATAAGGTATGTTTGTTCAACACTCTTTAAAGCATTGATGAACATTCTACTTTGGACCCCCGAATTCCTGATTCCTATACTTCAGTTTGGCAGACATTCATTGAAGGGTTACCATGCACTGTTTTGTTAGGCTCTAGAAGCATAAGATAGCATCTGTGGCCATTGCAGTACTGACATCAGAGAAGGGGTTCAGGAAGCAACATTTGACCACTGCCAAATTCCAAGTGCTGATTGGGATTCCTCAAGCCCTAGATAATAGGTTATTCTGCTTATGCACCATCAATCTACCTTAGGGATTTTATTTGCTAACATTTGCCACATTAGTTTAATACCTAATTTTCCACTATACCAGGAGGCCAGACTCTTATCCATTACTTTATTCCTGGCACCTAGCATGAGGTCTATTATGGGACAGAAAGCTTGTTGAATAAAACAGGGATTAAAGCAATTTAAATAAGATTAAATAGCTTCTGATGGCAAGATTACTTTCCAAGGGCAAAGAACCACCAATCTGAAGAAAGGGGGACATGATAGGATGTGAGGGTTAAAGAAGAACTTAAGTCTTTCCCAGCAATGTTTTTTCCAAAGCTATTTCACTAGCACTTTAATTTTCTACCAGTCAGCTTTTTTCTGCTAAATGGACTTGCTAGACTTGAAAGAGCAGGAGAAAGAGAGAGAGAGAGAGAGAGAGAGAGAGAGAGAGAGAGAGAGAGAGAGAGAGAGAGAGCATATACATGCTTGTTACAAAGATGGCTGTACTTCTCCACCTTTCAAAAAGGAGAGTGTGACAGAGTCAAAAGTTCCCTTCAGTGATCCTGATATTTATGTAGCTGCCTAATCTCCTGCCCTTGAGTATGGATGGGGTTCACTACTAATAAATAAATGTGGCAAAATCACTTCTGTGTTGATATTATTTAAGATTATAATCCCTGTCTTGCTGACTCTTTGCTGTGCTGTTTTTTTAAAAAATAACAATAATATAGTCATATTGTAAAATACGCAATGAAGCAGACTATGTAACAAAGAATTAAAGATGGCCTCTGACTAACAGCTAACAAAGAACTAAGGAACTAACTCTATCTGCCCTTGGGGAAAAAAATGAACTTTTGACAGCCATGTGGCCTTAGAAGCAGATACTTACTCATTTGAGTTTCCAGAGGAAACCTCAACTCCAGGCAACACCATGATGGTACCCCTCATGAGAAACTGAAACAAACACAACTAAGCCATGCTCTGATTCCTGTCCGGTATAAAGTCTGAGATAATCAATGTGCTGCTAAATTTGGAGCAAATCAAAAAGTTACAAAGCAGTAAATAACAAAGAGGGAGCTCTTTTTGTTCATTTTCCCTTTTGTTAAACTACCTTTGCAGCATTATGCTCTGGCTGTCAATTTACTTCTACGATTTAGTAGTGAGAAGACAGAACACTAGCCAAAGTGGTGGGTTAAAGTCAAGGCTAATATTAGCCATTGCCAGAGTTGTTAGAATGGAAATATGTTTTCAGTGAAAGAGAAAGAAGCATCATAACAAAACAACACTTCTTTGTAGATTGTGGCAGAAATCTTCTGACAATTCCATTTCTGGTCAAGTAATTGGGCTTGGATTTTACATGTAGACTGCAACAAGTAAAACATAGATGAGTTGTATGAACTAACGGTTTGCAGGGCACTATGTATAGCCACATGATACCAATGGCTCATGAGAATGGAAAGCGAAAAAGATGAGTCCTATCATTTCCCCAGCTTATAGCTATAACATGTTTTCTTGGCCATTCTCAGAAGGGTAAATGTAAAAGGCTCCCCGTGACTTTCTGAACTGAAGAGACAAGTCTAACATCCTCATGAAAACTAAGATAGCTAAAGGATATACACAGAGAACCCCAGGGATCTGCAGGGGGAGGAAGTCCCCCTGAAGTGTTTGGATGAGCAATGACCCATGCTTATGTGAGAGCCACCCAGTGGAAGAGCCATTCAAAAGTACCAGCCTTTCACACAGGGTGGTAATATTGCCTGATCTTATTGTCAAAACCAAAAGCCTTAAAAATCCCACGGCAATGGCTTAAGCACTTAGAAGGTTCTTGCCTCAGTGATGGTGAGTGATTCACCCTCAAATAACCACTATTTGTTTGTAACTACTGAATCTTAGAAAGCATGACCCTAAATAACCATTTCCAAGAAACTTAACTGCATACCTCAACCACATGTACTTCCTTAGAAGTCTTATTTTGGACTCTTGAACCTTAGCACCTTCAAATGTAACCTTATTGGTCACAGGCCTTTACAGGGGTCGTCAAATTAAAATGAGGTCATTAGATGACTGGATGGACCAGGGTGACTGGTATTCTTAGAAGGACCAGAAATTTAAACATTGAAACCTACAAAGGAAAGATAATGTCCACTCAGAAAGAAAAGCTGCTAACCTGTCAGCCAACAAGAAAGACACAGAACAGATCCTTCCCTTCCAGCTCAGATGGGGGTCAACCTGGCCAACACCTTGATAGTAGACTCCTAGGCTCCAATGAAATAATTAATTTACATATACAGGGATAAAGTATAATATATGCAAGGAAGAATTCCAGTGATGTAACTCCTTTGAACAACTAACTTTTAGTTAAAGCAAATGAATACCGGGATAGTGAATTGTGTTTTGTTGAGGAAGGGGAAGTAGAGGGAAGAGGGCAGACAAATGAAGAGAGGAAGTTTGGTGAATACAGTTATAATGTTCAATCTACCTATGTGAAAATGGAGCCAGGTAACTTGAGGGGATGGATGGGGTTGGAAGAGATGGGGGAGAAGGAATGAAAGGGTGACAAATGTTTTATATTCATAAATGGAAATGTTGAACTGAAACATCTTTGTACACCACTTAAACATAATAAAAATAAATAAGTAAATAAATAACTGAAAAAACAATTAATTTTTGTTCTTTATTTTACCCAAACTGTGAAAGAGAAAACTAGAAAACTATATATAGAACAGTCCCCTCCAAAAACATAAATGAAAAACCTTATACATACAAAGGCTTATGAATTCACATCTGACAATATGACCAACAATGGATCAAAATGTTGTCTTCTCATGAACTTATATAATATATTTGCTGCCTTATCATCAATTTTTAGGCCTGATGGAAGTTACTTGAAACTCAGTGGTAGCCCATCAATTTTGGCCTCCTTAAAAATTCCTCTCCCTCTGTGGTTGGTTGTTTACAATATAGCCAACTTGTGCCTCTTAAGCCTCTGGACTCCAAACCGTACATATCCCATAGTAGTTTCTGGCTTCAGTGAAATCTAATGATTATTACTGGGGTCATATACATAGTTCTCTCATCTTGTGTTTTCTTTAGCCAATCCACACAACCCTCACAGAAAAGTCTGAGGGATAGAAGTCATGGGCTTTAATAAAGGTATAATTTCAGTGAGTTCCCTCTCCCTCTCTCTCTCCCTTTCACATTCCTCTCCCCCCCCCCCCGTCAAAACTTTCACTCTACGTTCATTCCTTCCCACCTTCTAGTTGAGCACTCTTATTTCTTTACTTCCATAAGCCCCAATAGGTGCTAGTTTTCTCTCATAGATAGATAAGTAATTAAATATTTCTCATTTTCTATGTTTGTGTGATTCTGTTGTATTCTCTGTTTCTCACCCAACGAATACACCCAAACTTATTTCTCCTTCCAATCACTGCTCCCCTAGAAAGTGGTTATCTTGGTAGGAAACTAAACTGGACACTTGCCAAACAAGAGCCAAAGGGCATATATTAGTATAAACATATTTCCTGTAATTGGGACATTGGTCATGGGTTGAGGGACACTGAGGCCATCTTCCAAGATAAAGAGATAGCCCTTAGGAACAGTGCATTTCTCAATCAATACTTGCTCTGAAGCCCCAAAATGAAGAGATAGAATTTATGGCTACTCTACAGAGACCTTAAGACCAAATTAGAGGCAAATACAGCAGATACTGTGGCCATATAGGACCTATGCAAAGGTAATTATTATCCCCATTTTTCAGATAAGAAGAGTGAAACAGCAGAAAGGTCCTCATATAAATTCTATGCTTATATATATAGTTATAGATATGTATATATGTATGTGTACTGTATATACAATATGTGTACTACATACTATGTATAATATGTAATGTATATATAATACATAATGCACCTATGATATATATACTGTATATACATACCATACATTGTACATATTATATATATATATGTCATAAAATCAAGGACATTCACAGAAAATGTGTAGGAATTAATGATCATTGAAGACTAGGCCATGTCAGCGACCTTCTACCCATGTTATTTTATTTAATGATGATAAAACCCCTAAGGGTAGATTTTATCACTCCTGACTTATACTTTGGGAAAGCAAGCCAGAAATAGGGCATTGCTAGTGAGTCAACATGCAGCTAGAGGTGGATTTGAAAGATAACACCATAAGCAAGCCCAGACACACAGACAAGTTTCAGTAGTAGAAGAGATGGAAACCAGCAAGATGACAGAGTTGCACAGCTTGCATCCTGGAGACTAGAGATGAATTTTCAAATGAGTTGGCTTGGTTGTTGCTGCTTTTTATCTCTGTTTATGTTGCTTGAACTCATCTTCTTTCTTTTCATTTGTCTGTTTCTGGTGCTGGGGATCAAATCCGGGGCCTTGTATATTTGAAGTACAACCACTTGACCCCACCATCTTCTTCTTCATCTGTTTCTTAAAAGAAATATGGTAATATTTGTTCTAATAAATTCTTCATATCACATGTGGCATCAAATGCATTAAATTTGCCCACCAAGGTCTTCCCTCTCCTACACTGTATGTCCTAAAGACTAACATCCTTGACCACATCCCACATCCATAGTCCCTTTGCTGGAGTACAGGCAGTGAGGGTGCCTGGCAAGCCATGGATAGGCAAGAGGAGAATAAGGTTGGATTTATTTATTCCCTAGCATCTTCCCTGCAGTTTCCCCTCAGGCTGGATGCATCCTTCAATGGAAGGCCACAGTGTCTATCACATACACACTTATATGTGTAACTACTCAAACCACCTGTAACCAACCACTCAGTCCTTTTATCCTCTCAGGCCCAGATATAGTAACAGCCACACTATTAGTGGTTCCTCATATCCTCACCACACTTCTGTAAATTGTCCCTTTAGGAATAATTTTCTTCCTGAAATCATGCAATTTGAATAGGCAATCTGATTCTTGCTGGGACCGTAACTGATACTTGTGATTATTGAATGATAAAGGTAAGGGTGGCATGCAGATCTAGACTGGCTCCACAACCCTTTCTCTTACTATCACCTTATTTCTATATTATGATTTCCTAGCCTGAAGACATCCAAGGAAAATAACATACCTTGTGCTAGTTCAATTCAAAGAACATTAACAGAGTACCTGTTATGCTCTTGGAATGGCCTGAAATCAGACAAGTTGCTGAACTTTTTTGAGTTTCTTGCTCCACTTCTTTGTAGTATACATAGTATTCTCATTTATACAAAACATGACAGGATCATTTTTCTAAGAACTTTCTACAATGTCTGGTTCTTTGTGGGACAAAAAGGAGGGATGGATGGATGGATTGATAGATGGATGGGTGGATGGATGGAACATAATCAAGTTTTGTGCATTTAGATATACTACAGAAAAATGTGTGATGTATTCATTTCCTCTTCATCTAAACCTTGAGCATAAAAAGGGCTTCTCCACTTCTGTTTGTAGCAGTTGAACACTGAGAATGCTGGGAAACTGGGTAAAATCCAAATCTGCTACACTCACTCAAGTGTAAAATGAATGAATAAAGTCTGTACTTATACAAGAACTTTACACTTATTATTAAGAGTGTCAACAGAAGCTTGCCATGGTGACTCAGTGGCTCATACCTGTAATCCCAGCATGTGGGAGGCAGAGGCAGAGGGTTACAGTAAAGTTTGAGACTAGCTCGAACTATATAGCAAAACCCTGTCTCAAAAAAAGTTCTGTCGGGCTGGGGATATAGCCTAGTGGCAAGAGTGCCTGCCTCGGATACACGAGGCCCTAGGTTCGATTCCCCAGCACCACATATACAGAAAACGGCCAGAAGCGGCACTGTGGCTCAAGTGGCAGAATGCTAGCCTTGAGCGGGAAGAAGCCAGGGACAGTGCTCAGGCCCTGAGTCCAAGGCCCAGGACTGGCAAAAAAAAAAAAAGTGCTGTCAGCAGAACTGTTTTCTAATTCTTGGGTTAAGATTTGCAATGTACTCAAGTACTCAGTAATTTCAAAAGCAACATTTTAATGAATTACAGCAAATGCAAATTGATCAGGAGCATATGGATTTAATTTATTCTTAAGGATATGCATTTAAACATGAAAAGGGAAATTATTTCTTTTGAAAAATATCCTGGATTTTATCCAGTGTAAAACATTTAAAACAAATTTTTGAATTGCAGAAGAATCCAGATCCGTGGTTTGCCCACTCAGTCTTCATGGAGAGATACAAATGCAGGTTACTTTTATTTTAAAAGTAGAATTCTCAGAAGGTAGGGATTAGAGGGTAAATAGGCAAGCTCTGACTCCAATTTTTGTCATGTGATCTTGACAAGGCTGCTTGCCTCTGAGAGTTTCCTGGCTGTTAAAATTGAACAAGGCTTTGTGCACACTCACTTGGTTTGGGTGAGGATCAGCTAAAGTGATGTGTGTCACAGAAGCCAGTGGTTAGGAAAGTGCTCTACAAATCAAACTGTGTACCATACACACAGTAGTCAGTTTTAATATTTGCTCCACACATCGATATAGATTTTAATTATGAAATAAAGTCCTTTTTCTTTGTGTTGCCCTTCCTTCTATCAACATTTCAGTTGAGGGTTCACTTGACTTTCCTCCATTTGGCTCAACTGTATTTGGGTGCTTGTTGCATTTTTAATATAATTGTATTATTATTAAGGTGGCACAGAGAGGCATTACCATTTCATATGTCAGGTAATGAGTACATTTATTTTCTAGACAATGTCACTCAGTTTCCCCCTCTTGTCTCTGCTTACAAGTTGTATATTTCATTTTCCACATATAGTTTTCCACAGACTCCCAGATTCCTCAGAAGGAACAATAGTCAATATTTATTCAACTAATACAATGAAATTCCACTTTTGTCTTTTTCATGACTTAGTAAAAGAAATCTTCCAATAATTTGAAATTAGCTCTGGCCTAGGGCAAGGATAAAGTATGCGATGTATCTGCCCCAAACTGCACCAACCTGTTCAAGATCTGTAATACAGTGTTGATTTATGCTTGCTGCTCAGTAGCAGAATCCTTTGACCTAAAGTAACCTCAGGTATGGAAGGCAGCCATTCAAGAATTGCAGAAGCTGTCCTTCCAACTTTCTTTCTTCTTTCTCTTCCCAAACTAAAAGACAACATTTTTGGTTTACAGTTAATTTTCTCTGCTTATATCTCTGCCACATCTGATAAATTGACATTTTTAAACTTTTGATTTTAACTTTCAATATACAGAAATAATTTTAGAGACATAGATATGTTATAAAAATAGCAAAAAGATTTTCTCATATGTTTGCCTATTATCCACCCACTTCTTATATAATAATGATACAATAATCCAAACCAAGAAATTGACATTGGTGCAGTGATGTTAACACATTTTATTTTTGTTTCACTGGTTTTTCCTCTAACATATATTTTTCTGTTCCAAATCCAAGTCATTCTTCAAATTTCATGGAGCCAACATGTTTCCTTAGCTTCCTCCAGTCTGACTTTTTTCTGTTTTCTTCTCTCATGACCTTTACACTTTGGAAAACTACTACTCAGTTGTTTTGTATAATGCTCCCCAGTTGGGTTTCTCCAAAGTTCCCACATTGTGACTATATTATAGTAAAGGTATGCATTTTGAAAAGGAATGTCTCAAAAGTGATGTTGTATGCTCCTTGGTACATCATATTAGGGGATATACAATATCAAAATACCTTGTTACTGATAGTTAACCTTGATTCCTTGATTAAGGTGTCAGTAGAGTTATTCTATTGTAAAATTATCATTTTGGTCTGTGTCACTGAGTAATATCTTAGGAGAAATAAATAGTTTTAGGCTGTGAGGAGATCTTGTTTTGCCTCTGTCATGGACTAATTTTAGCATTCATTGGTGGAAATCTTGCCTACATAAATTATTACTGTGATGTTCTGATGGTGATTTTTCTATTTCCCTCACTTCTCCTACATTTATTAATTGGAATTATTCCGTAAGGAAGAGCTTCTTCTCTCCTGTTTATTTATTCCATCATTTATTTTCATCAGTCTAGACTCATAAATATTAATTTTGCCCCATGATTTGTGATTGTAGTTCAAATTGCTTCAGCTATAGCGCATCAGGAACTCTTTAAGGTTGCTTCTTGTGCTCTTTTGAGAAGTCTCATACTTTAAAATAACGTCTCTATCTTTTGGCACCAAAAGATGCTGCAAGTTTATCCTGGGATTCTTTTTCCCAGCTATAGAATCAATCACTTCTCTAGTGATCCCTGATTGTTTCTATTAAAGGGAGATATTTTAAAAATTAAGATCCAGGTGTAAAGATGTATAAAGGTGTATGTTTTATAAAGGCCATATCAGTAGGTAACATAGGAAATAAGCATGTATACAGCAACTCATGCATGCATGCATACATATAGAACTAGCTCTGTATCTATTTCTCTATATATATGCAGTAGTCCCTCAGTATTCCTGGAAGATGGTTTCCAGGATCCCCACAGATAAGAAAATTCAAATATGCTCAAACCTCTTATGTAAAATGTCCAAGTATTTGCATAGAACCTATACACATGCTCTGCATACTTTAAGTCATCTCTAGATGATTTTTAATATCATGCAACATAAATATTATGTAATTAGCTGTTAATGCTGTATTACTTAGGAAATGATGACAAGAAAAGTCTGTATATGTTCAGATCAGGCTTAGTTTTTTCTCAAACATTTCCAATCTACAATGGGTTAGATCCACAAATACAGATTTAGGTATGGATATATAAGGACAACCATGTTTAAAGCCCTTTGAGTTCACGCTGATAGCTCTGGCTTTAATTCAGCACCACAGAGTTTATTCCACCACTACCCGCCGAACCCCCGCCATGGTGTTTCTTATTTCTTCCACAGTGAAACCTGGAATTCATTATTTACAAAATATGTGCTTACTAGTTCAACCATAAACTTCATATTGAATAATTTCAAAATAGTTAGCCCATTTCCTGTGAGGGCTAGATGTGCTAACTAGAGGACAATATCTGTATACAATTCTTTTTCTCTTTGGCCTTACAGTGTCCAGACACAATTCTTTTCTCTAAAGTTACTTAGATTAATTACTTTTCCCCTGTATACTCTTCACTATATCATTCACTTGCAATATAGCTCTTTTTTGTTTCTCTTTGTATTGCATTTTAAAGTTCCTACCACATCCTTGATTTTTTTAAAGTTACACATAGCAAAGTTTACTATGTGTGCAATTCAGTTCTATGGGTTTTGTAAAATGCATACAATCATCTAGCAGATACCATGATACAGAATAGTTTCATCCCAACAAAAATTCACTTACAATATCCCTTTCTGAAATATCGCCCCTCACCAGACAAACCCTGAAAATCAGTGATGTATATTCCATTCCTGTTTTTTTGTTTTTTGTTTTTTGTTTTTTGCCAGTCCTGGGGCTTGGACTCAGGGCCTGAGCACTGTCCCTGGCTTCTTTTTGCTCAGGCTAGCACTCTGCCACTTGAGCCACAGCGCCACTTCTGGCCGTTTTCTGTATATGTGGTGCTGGGGAATTGAACCCAGGGCCTCATGAATAGGAGGCAGGCACTCTAGCCACTAGGCCATATCCCCAGCCCCCTATATTCCATTCCTATAGTTTTTCATTGACTACATTATTATACAAATCGAATCGTATAACATATAAACTCTTGCTTCTGCTTCCTTCACTTAACAAAATGCATTTAAGGTGTATTTGTGACATTCAATAATTTGTTCCTTTTGAATGCTAAGTAGTGATGTACTGTGGATTGCTTAACCATCTGCCACTTAAAGTACATCTAGGTAGTTATCAGTTTTTGGTAACTATGAATACATTACAACACTTTTATGAAATGAGATAAAAATATTGTAGAAGTTTTCAAACAAAAAATATAATAAAATAATAGAATAAAATATGTACAGAATTCTCATTATTTAGAATGCACACTTATCAACATATGGTCAATTTTGGTCTGTTTCACCCTTTTACTGATGAATGTTGAAAATAGAGGATTGATATCTCCAACTATTATTACTGAATTGTCAATTTCTTTACTTCTCAGTTTTTGTTTCATGTACTTTGAATTCCTTTGTTAAGTACATATATCTTAAGCAACTTATTTTCAACAAAAGTGCAAAATTCATTCAATGGGATAGTTTGATACAAAGACTAACATAGATTCTTTAAAAATTAATACATTACTATTAATTTTATTGAATAGTAAATTGTAGTCTTAACCACAGATAAGAGTACAAATATGTAATTTCCACATAGGAGGAGGAGGAGGAAGAGGAGGAGGAGGAGGAGGAGGAGGAGGAGGAGGAGGAGGAGGAGGAGGAGGAGGAGGAGGAGGAGGAGGAGGAAGGAGGAGGAGGAGGAGGAGGAGGAGGAGGAGGAGGAGGAGGAGGAGGAGGAAGAAGAAACAATGGCAGCAGCCAGGCACCAGTGGCTAACACCTGTAGTCTTGGCTACTTAGGAAGCTGAGACCTAAATATCACTGTTTGAATGTAGCCTGGACAGGAAAGTCCATGAGATTCTTAATCTCCAGTTAACCAGCAAAAAGCATGAAGTAAAGCTGTGGCTCAAGTGATAGAGCACTGGCCTTAAGCACAAAGGCTCAGGGACAGCTCCCAGGTCCTGGAATTGACACCAAATATCCAATTAAAGATCTATAGATGGTAAATAGCATATGAGAAGATGCTAAACATCATTATTCATTAGGCAAATGCAATAGGACAATGAGGAGATACCTCACTGCAAACCTATTTAGATAGCTAAATAAAATATTACCAGTGCCCAATGTTGATGGTTATTTCTCTCAATTGGAATCACACACATTGCTGTGGGATCACAAAATGAACTACCTCTTTGGAAACTGGTTTAGTTGTTTTTCATAACATTGTATATACACTTACTATATGACAATCTCATTCTCAGTATTAATACTGGTGAAGTGAACACACATCTAATATCCTGAGAAACATCAACTGACAAAGATACAAAAATTGGACAAAAATGTAAAAAGTTAAATTGAGAAACTAAAAAAAATAAGTAAATAATATTACTTTTCTAACTATTAGATAGATAGATAGATAGATAGACACTTATTTGGACATAACTCAACATTCTAAATTTACCAATGTTACAATAAAGATTGAACAATCAATGATTTCTATCATATTTCTGATCATTCCAATTGATGTTAATACAATTAAGGACAAGATCTCAATCACCAATGAAAGAAATGACAATACAAATGAGCTCTCTCATGATGAGTTTCATGTTTCTCCTACCTCTTGGGAACTCTTTATTTTCCTTCTACTACGTACACTTTACTCAGGTCCCTGTACTTCCCTAGCAATTGTACAAACTTCTAATTCAGCACTGATATCCTTGTGTTCTTGATGCTATTTAGGTGATATCCTGGATACTTTTGATAAGATCCTTGAAGAACAAGGTCTATATTTTTATAGCTTCATTTTTGTGCTTCTTTATGTTTTAGGATTTTAAATTTCTGTGAGGAACGTAATTAGAATTTTAATGGAGATTTTATCAAAAATTGATTGACTGCTTTTGGTAATATGGCCATTTTCAACAATATTAATTTAGTCAATTCAAGAACATGGGAATTCCTTTCTTCTTTTAGTGTCTTACAGTCATTTGATTTTTAACAACTCCTAAGACAAATCAATAGGAAAAGAACAGTCTTTTCAAATAATACTGCTAAGACAACTGGATATCCATGTGCAAAAGAATTAAGTTGGACCACTCCATATATATAATTCACTCCAAGTGAGCCAAGAATGTGACCATGAGAGCTCAAACTGCTCTTAGAAGAAAGCACCAAAACAATTCCTCATTAACTTGATGAAGCCAAAGGGGGGAAGCAAACAAAGGGTGAAAATAGGTACATTGAGTTTTATCACAATGACAAACTTTTATGCTGCAAAGGATACACATTAAGAAAATTAAAATGCAACTTGACAAAATGGGGAAAAATTGGAAATTATATATCTAAGAAAGACTTATATCTAGAACATATAAGAACTTCTATAACTAAATGACAAGAATTTCTTCCACTTTAAGTGGTCTTCATCTCTTTATATCAACCTGAAATATATGTATATATAATATATGGTATCATATTAATATTTCTTCTTGCCTAAAGAACTTCCTTTAACTTTTCTTATGGGGTACTTCTTTTTGTCTTGTTTGTTGAAAATGTGTGTGTTTATTGTGCATTTTTCTAAAAGTTTTTTTTCCTGGAGTTAGAGATTCTTGGCTGGAAGATTTGTTTTTATTGCAGCATTTTGAAACGGTCACTCGTTGTCTTCTTGTTTACATGGTTTATGTACTTTCTTTCTTCTTATGCAATGTGTCTTTCTTTTCCTTGGTGACAAAATTATTTTCTTGTTTTTAGCAAGTTCAACCATTTCCACAAAAATTCCAGCTGATTTCTTTCCGTAAATTGACAGATCAACACTAAAATACACATGGAAATTCAAGAAACCTAGAGTAGCTAAAGCAATCTTGCCTACTTTTTTTATAGTTTCATAGGTGTTTAAGGTTTTGTTTGTATTTGTTAATTTTGGTATTCATCTTAATCAGCATACTCAGATTTTTGCACCTGTGGTTAAGCATGTTATTAACTCTTGAACGTTCTAAGCTACTATTTCTATAAATATTTCTTCTGCTTTACTCTCTACTTTCCCTTGATGTTCCAATTGTTTGTATAGCAATAGCTTTTTAATTAGTGCATATTAATTATACAGAGTTTTGGGTTTTGTTGTGATGATATTGTATATGCATATAACATTTTAATTGTGTCCAATCATCTATTACTTTCCTTTGTGCTCCATTTACCCCTCACCTGGTTTACTTCCTGTGCTCTAGTAGTCCCTCTTATACTTTCATTTTTTAAATCTAGATTCTGAATATAAGAGAAACTATGTAGTAATTCTCTTTCTGAGTCTAGCTTATTTCACTTAACATAATGATCTCTAGCTCCATCTAGTTTCCTGTAAACATGATTTTGTTTTTCATGGTTGAATAATAGTACATCATGGGCTGGGAATGTGGCTTAGCAGTAGAGTGCTTGTTTAGCATGCGCAAAGCCTTGGCTTCGATTCCTCAGCACCACATAAACAGAAAAAGCCAGAGGTGGTGCTGTGGCTCAAGAGATAGGGTGCTAGCCTTGAGCAAAAAGAAGCTAGGGACACTTTTCAAGCCCAGAGTACAAGCCCCAGTCCATCATGTTCATAACCTGCATATTGTTGTAACAAACATGTACGTGTGTATGTGTATACATATATGCACACATATCACATATACATATATATTCTGGTGACTCTGATTCCTTTGGTTATATGAACAGGAGTGGTTCACCATATTGTAAGAGAGTTGTATTTTTAATCTTTTGGGGAACCTCCACTCTAACTATCATAGTGGCTACATTATTTTACATTCCTCCAATAGTATATAAGGATTACTTTTTGGAATAGCTCTGCATGGAAAGCAGAAATCACTCAGGGGAATAGTTTTCAATAATCTTCATTCATAGAGAGGGTATTCTAACAAAGATCTTAGGGTAAATGGCACTATGGTATTACATACAAATGATACATGGAATCAGACTGCTATGAAACAAAAGAACAGAAAGGAAGATGATACTAAACATTTACATCCTGGGAAAATTATCACAGCTTTTTCATCTATCCTTTCAGTTTATATAAACTTCTCTGTGACCCAGACCCTTCCAAAAACAACTGCTCAATAACAAAAAGGTCAGAGTTTGATTAAATTATGCTTTGACTACATTTGTGCATTTTATTTAGTCCATTGAATACTAAGGAATTCTGTCTGTTTCTTCTTTTTAATCCCAAGGCAAGTAATGCAGCAGCCCTTAAATAATTAATAATAATAAGTGAAAAATGGTTACTTGTCTTTCTTTCATCACTGCATTCAAACAGCTTCAGGGAATGACTCAACTTATATAATCTACCGAGCAGAGTGAGGTCCTCACTTTAGTTACACACTAAAAGTTCTTCTCTGAAAACTCACATCTCACTGTGGTTCCCAAACCTGGCTATAAATCGGAATTACTTAGCATAACCACACTAGAGATTCTTACATAATACATCTTGGCCAAAGCCTGAGAATCTTTGTTGAAAATGAAATTTCCAGGTGATTGCATTATAGCTGTTTTTTCTTTGAAACCGGAAAAGTTGAGGAGGCAGCTTAGAACCTTAGTTCTTCATTCCTTAGGTGATGCGCACACCACATACAGGGTTTTTTGTTTGTTTGTGTGTTTGTTTTGTGTGTGTGTGTGTGTGTGTGTGTTATATTGGTATCCATAGAGTGTATTCCTATTTCGCCATCCACAAGGTTTAATGTCATTAGAGCCCTTTGCTTCAGTTCATCCATCCATTGCTAAGAGAAGCCCTTTGGCTTTGACCCTACTCCAGCCAATATATTCTATCTTGAGGAGCTGAGTTACATAAGACATGTTTTTTTCAAAGATCGAAGTTTGGTAAGCAACCTCCAGGATGAATCCCAAAGTCCTCTAACTACTGAAATTTATTTGTTTAATACCCCCCTACATTGTACCTTCATGCACCTATGTGACAAGTAGTATATAGCCTAAGTGATGGGATGTCACCTTCAAGATTAGGTTAGAAAAGACTACAGCTTCTCATTTCTCACTGATCATTTTCTGATCACTTTCTCTAAAGGAATTCAGAGGATAGGACTCCACAGAGTGGCTCACAGGGCCTCTGTTTCATTCCTTCAGCCAGTAGCCACTGAGTGATCTTGAAAGCATATTCTTTAATCTGATCCGGATGACTACAGTTTCAGAAATCATTTGTAACCCTCTGAAAGAACCTGAGCCAGAAGCAACCAGTTAAGGCTCTCACAGAATTCAAACCCTAAGCAACTGTATGAGATAATTTATGTTTATTGCTTTAACCTTCTTACTTTTGGAGTACTTTGTTCCTCAGACATAAATAGCTAATGGTCAGGCCCATAGCAGGTCTTGAGAAGCACCAAGTGAAGACAAATCTTTCCTGACTCTATAAAAGATTAGTTTTCTAGAAGGCTGCAGATACATTTCATGTTCTGTCATAACCTAGTTCATTTCCTCAGATTCTTTTCCCAATTGACACTGTCCTGCACACTAAAAACAGGACATCCTAACTATGAAGTTTCTTATTACAATGGAATCAGAAAGAAGCCTGAATTATCACAGTTCAACTATTACCTGATTAAAAATATCCCTTCCTTATTTCATTTTTTCAAATGCACCTGAGTATCATGGTAACAATGAGAGTATATGCATTAGAGAAAATAGGAGATTTTTTCATGTGTAAGTACTTCAGAATGGAAGTTCCCAGAATACACAGAGATGTGCTGTGAAGGACATTCACAGAAGGCAGGAGAAGCAAGTAGCCCAGAGAAAATTTGCTAGTTGAGCAACCAACATGTCTTGAGTGTAAATGGGAGGCTATCATGTTGATGTCATTTAGAACAATATGGAAGACTGAAGCATTCGACATGAGGTTGGATGTAACATGCATGTTCAGATCCTAACCATCCCCTTTCTTCAGCTTCCTTAAATAAGTTGTTCCTGGGGCTTCTTATTACTGTCTCTTCCTTTTGTTTTCTCTTCATCTTTTCGCTGGTCCTATTTGCATGGATGAGGATTAAAGTTCAGCAAATTTAGGGACCTGTGTCTCAATTTAATTAGTTTAATGTGACATCCTTCATTCATTTATTCATTCAGCCAGCATTTGTCTCAGGATGCTAGAGTTAGAGCCCAAAGAACTTCAGTGATCATTTTGTACTATTGTTTCATTTTACAAATGAAATTTTATCATTCAGAGTGGATAAACAACACAATTTTTTGCACATTAAGTGGGGTAGAACTAGGTCTCCAACCACACCATTTGTGCTCTTCCTGTTGTATAAAGGGGTTCAACTGGGCCCTGTTCACACCATCTCTTACTTGTTTAACTTAAATCAATCCTGTGCACAGTAAGGTAATATTCTCTTAGTCACATTCACTGCTCACAAACTTTGTGGAAAACTTCCCTGTTGTCATTACTCAGCAAGAGTGCTGGCATTTACAGACTAAGGATTCTATCTCTGATTCTTGCAAAGTCCCCACCTACCAGGTTTCCAAGCACAGTGGAAAGCAGTGATTACCACCGATTTTACTTCTTAACACAATAGTTATGGAGCACTCACCATATGTCAAGCAAGGAAGGCAGGTCTATGTAGTATTGAAGAACATAGACTCTTAAGCCAGATTGCCTGGATTCAACTTCTCATTTCTTTATTTACTAACCATCTGACCTTGGGAAAATTACTCAGGTGATCTCTGTGTCCACTTTCAAATCTGTAAAAGGTGAAGATAAGGTAGCAATAGTTAATTTACCAAACTTAGGTTAAATAAATGATTATGCTTAGTTTTCTTTTTTTTAAGTTTTCATTGTCAAACTGAATTACAGAGAGGTTACAGTTTCATACATAAGGCATTGGATACATTTCTTGTACTGTTTGCTATCTTGTCCCTCATTCCCACTCCCCCCAACCCCTTTCCCTTTCCCCTCCCCCATGAGTTGTCCAGTTCATTTACACCAAACAATTTTGCAAGTATTGCTTTTGTAGTTGTTTGTCTTTTTTTTTTACCCTGTGTCTCTCGATTTCAGCATTCCCTTTCAATTTCCTAGTTCTAATGCCAGTATACAAGGTTTCCAATATACTCAGATAAGATACAGAGATAGTGTAGGTACAACCACAGTAAGATGATACAAGAATATCATCAATAATAGAAGCTACAGGTAGACATGGCACGTTGAAAGTTGTTACAACTGTGATATAACAATTGTTTCCATAACATGGAGTTCATTTCACTTAGGATCATCTTATGTGTTCATAAGGGTATACCTATTGAGATCTTGTGATCCTCTGCTGTGACTTGCCTAAACCTGTGCTAATTATTCCCAATAAGGGAGACCATAGAGTCCATGTTTCTTTGGGTCTGGCTCACTTCACGTAGTATAACTTTTTCCAAGTCCCCCTATTTCCTTACAAATGGGGCGATGTCATTCTTTCTGATAGAGGCATAAAATCCCATTGTGTATATGTACCACATTTTCCTGATCCATTCGTCTATGGAGGGGCATCTGGGTTGGTTCCAGATTCTAGCTATGACAAATTGTGCTGCAGTGAACATTGTTGTGCTTGGTGGTTTTAGTGTGATTTTGTTTGTTGTCTTTTGGATAGATACCCAAAAGTGGGGTTGCTGGGTCATAGGGGAATTCTACATTTAGCCTTCTGAGGAATCTCCATACTGCTTGCCAGAGTGGCTGAACCAGTTTACATTCCCACCAACAATGAAGTAGGGTTCCCTTTTGGCCACACCCCCTCCAACAATTGTTATTGTTAGTTTTCTTGATATATGACATTCTTACTGGGGTGAGATGGAATCTCAATGTTGTTTTGATTTGCATTTCTTTTATGGCCAGTGATGTAGAGCACTTTTTCATATGTCTCTTGGCCATTCTCATTTCCTCATCAGAGAAGTCTCTTTTTAAGTCTTTAGCCCACTTGGTGAGGGGGCTATTGGTTCTTTGGGGTTTTGTTTTGGAGGAAGATAATTTTTTTAGTTCTGCATATATTTTAGATATGAGGCCTTTGTTGGTTGAATGGCTGGTAAAGATTTTCTCCAAATCTGTGGGCTTTCTGTTTATCTTGCGAGCTATGTCCTTTGCCTGCAGAAGCTCTGCAGTTTGATGCAGTCCCATTTGTCCAACCTTTCTTTGATTTGTAGCTTTTCTGGGTCTCTGTTAAGGAAGTTCCATTCTGGGCCAAGTAGCCTAAGTGTTTCTCCTACTCCTTCCTTTAGTGTTTTCAGGGTGTCTGTTTTGACTTTGAGGTCTTTGATCCATTTGGAGTTGATTTTGGTGCAGGGTGATATATGAGGATCTAGATTGAGTTTGTTGCATGTGTTGAGCCAGTTTTTCCAGCACCATTTGTTAAAGAGGCTATCTTTCTGCCAAACTATTGTTTTAGTTCCTTTATCAAAGATTAAGTAGGCGTAATTCTGTGGGTTCATTTCTGGGCCTTCAATTCTGTTCCATTGGTCTTCAGGCCTGTTCCGGTGCCAATACCAAGCTGTTTTTATTACTATAGCTTTATAATACAGCTTGAAGTTGGGTATTGTAATTCCTCCAGCACTGTTCTTTCTGCTTAGGATTGTTTTTGCTATTCTGGGTCTTTTATTGTTCCATATGAATTTCTGGATTGCTTCTTCTATTTCATTAAAAAATGGTGTTGGGATATTAATGGGTATTGCATTGAATTAGTAGATAGCCTTTGGCAATATTGCCATTTTGATTATATTAATCCTCCCAATCCAGAAGCATGGGAGGTTTTTCCATTTCCTTAGTTCTGCCTTCATTTCATTTTTCATGTTTTTAAAGTTCTCATCATAGAGGACTTTCACTTCGTTGGTTAAGGTTATTCCTAGGTATTTTTTTTTTGAGGCTACTGCAAAAGGAATTACTTTCCTGATTTCAGCCTCGGTCTTTGGGTCATTAGCATAGAGAAAGGCCGTTGATTTTTGAGGGTTTATTTTATATCCTGCAACTTTGCCAAAGTTTTGGAGTGCATACACCAACAAACTGGAGAAACATCAACTCAATAATTTAAGGAAGCACCTTAATTTCCTTGAAAGAGAACAACAAGCCAAACCCCAAGTCAATAGACAGAAGCAAATAATTAAAATCAAATCAGAATTAAATCAATTAGAGATGAAAAAATCCATCGAAAGTATCAACAAAACAAAGAGTTGGTTCTTTGAAAAAATCAACAAGATAGACAGACCCCTAGTAATCCTGACCAAAAAACGAAGGCAGCACACTCAAATAAATAAGATAAGAGATGAAACAGGTAACATCACCACAGAAACAACCAAAATTCAGAACACAATAAGGGACTATTTTGCAAACCTTTATGCCAACAAATTCGAGAACTTGGAAGAAATGGATGATTTCCTAGAAAAAATTCATATCCCCAAATTCAACCATGAAGATTTAAACCTTCTGAACAGACCCATATCCAGTATTGAAATAGAAAGGGCAATATGTGATCTCCCAGCCAAGAAAAGCCCAGGTCCAGACGTATTCACAGCAGAATTCTACAAGGCCTTCAAAACAGAACTCACACCAATACTTCTCAAACTCTTCAATGAAATTGAAAGAGAACGTTCACTTCCAGACTCATTCTATGAAGCCAGTATAACCCTCATCCCAGAACCAGGCAGGGACTCATCACGGAAAGAGGACTATAGACCGATTTCCTTGATGAACATCGACGCAAAAATTCTCAACAAAATTCTGGCCAATCGACTTCAACAGGTCATCAAAAAATCATACACCACGATCAAACTGGATTCATCCCAGGGATGCAAAGTTGGTTTAATATACGCAAGTCAATTAATGTAATCCACCACATCAAACGGAGCAAGCTAAAGAACCACATGGTTTTATCTCTGGATGCGGAAAAAGCGTTCGATAAAATCCAGCACCCATTTATGCTAAAAGCCCTGGAAAAACTGGGATTCCAGGGAACATTCCTGAATATAATCAAGGCAGTTTATAACAAACCAACAGCTAGCATAACTCTAAATGGTGAAAAACTAAAGCCATTCCCTTTAAAATCAGGAACAAGGCAGGGATGTTCACTCTCTCCCCTTCTCTTCAACATAGTACTAGAATTCCTAGCCAGAGCAATTAGGCAAGAAGAAAATATAAAGGGGATCCAAATAGGAAAAGATGAAGTTAAACTTTCTCTCTTCGCAGATGACATGATCCTATACCTAAAGAACCCCATAGACTCTACCCCCAAGCTATGCTTAGTTTTCTAAGAAGAGAGCCAGTAACATAGTAAATACTCAGTAAGTGGCATTTATTGTTAATAAGAGACTTGGCAATGAACAAGACATAGGTCTGTCTCCGTAGACCTGATGATCTAGTAAACAATAGGGAAAAATTTGTTACCAGAGTTTCAAAAAAGCATTCATTGTTCCCAGGATTTTATTCAATCTCTTAAAAAAATAATTTTTCCAGCATCCCTTTCTTCCAACCAAAGCTCAAATCCAGATGAAGGGATCTTCATTAGCCAGAGTTCCATCAAGATACAAATGACATGAGAAGTAATTAATTGAATAGAATTTAACAGAGGCCTATTTCCAAAGGTACAGACTGAGACTAAGTAAATGGTCAAAGCATAATGTACTTCACTGCATCTAGAAACAGGAAAGCTATTATTCCCCAGGCCTGAAGGAGCATGAGAAAGATATCACACTGGAGGTTAGGGTTTCAACATATAAATTTGGGAAGAATGCAGAGATTCAGACTATAGCATGTATTTGGGGTTCTTAAAAACATTTTTATCTTGAGAAGAGATAAGAGATAGCCGCCCCCCATAGTGTGATTAGTGACCTTCTAACAAAGCTAGCATATTCCTTATACAATGCGAAGACACCGTGGGAAATCCATAGTTTGCACCCTTGAAGTTTACAACCCAAAATATCATCATTAGAATCTGACTGTTGGACCCTGTTCTTAGACTTCCAGCCTCCAGAACTGTGAGAAACAAAATTTTATTGTTTATGAGCCATCCAGTTATGGTAACTTGCTATAGCAGTCTGAACACAATATTGACAGTACTTCAAAGGAAAGGGCATCAGACTGATGGCATAGCCAGCTAAAATGAATGTGTGCACCTTAATAGTGGTATGTTTTTGAGAAGGAATTACATTACCAATAAAAAATTAAGTGATTGATGGAGGTCACAGAGTTTTCTCGGTGATGTATACCATGAACACCTCAATGTCTCACACCTATAACCCTAGTGAGTGAGGAGGTTGACATATGAGGATTCAGATTTGAAGCCAGCCCATGCATACAAATTTGAAAGACTCTTATTTTCAACTAACCATCAAAAACCCAGAAGAAGAGGTATGGCTCAAGTGATAGAGCAACAGCCTTGAGAGCATGAGGCCCTGAGTTCGAGCCCTAGAGTTAACACACACACACGTTAAGTTTTTTTTTTAGCTGAAGCAGGATCAGCTACATAAGAAGTCAGGGGTACATGGCATTGGCCTTGTCCTAGGTTGTAAAATAGATGGTAGGGAATCACCATGTCCTGAAGCACCAGGAAAGGAGTTAAGAATTATTAGCTTACTTTTATTTATTGTTATAGCTCCATTTATGTTAATAATGAGCCTTTATTGAATGTTTATTTTTCCTTTGAGTGTACCGAGATGGGAGCCTGGTGATTTAACTCCCTAATGGACAGTTCTTAGACCCTTGCCAGAGCTCTGGCTTCCTTAAGTGAAAGACAACCAGCCAAACAGCTAGCTGGATTTCTCGCATGCCAACACCAGCTGCTTTGAACACTCCACAGACAAACTGAGAAAGCTATGCACTGAAACACAACTTCAGCTCCTGAAGGTACTGTCCCTACCAACAGCTTGTGTAAACTCTGTCATTATAAGCCTCAGCAAACTCTACATGATGCTACAACCATTTCCTTGTAGGCCAGAGGAAAAGTGCTGTCTTTGGTAGCCCAACAGAAAACCTATGATTGGTACAAACACAGTTCTTAATTTGCAGTCTTTAAAAGTGACTATTACCAGTGGAAACATGACTGGGATTGCCATAAATGTGCAAACATAATTCTTATTTACATGAAAGGACTGACACAATTGGTGCATACACCCCTATAACACCTTCTTCCTGACTATATAAGTGGAGTGTTTAGCTCACTGTGGTCAGTGGAAGACACCTCCCTGTGCTGTCCAATAACAACTTCTCTCAAGTGATCTTCCTTGCCTACTTTTGATCTTCAAAATTAGTAGAGCTGATAACAATAAGAGAAGTGGCAGTGAAGCAAAAGCGGGGATGAGGTTGCTGGAGCCATTATGGTAAGAGCAGGATCAGGGCTGATAGCAGCTGTTTAGACCTACAGCAACAGAGGCAAGAGCAGTGAGCAGTGGCAGTGAGGTGGTTGGAGCCATCCTAATGAACTAGCAGGCTCAGAAGAGAGAGAGAGAGAGAGAGAGAGAGAGAGAGAGAGAGAGAGAGAGAGAGAGAGAGAGATCAGGAATGGCATTAAATTAAATGATGGCCAGTTGTGACCTCCTGTGACAGAGAGAACATTGACAATGGAACAGCTGAAACCACTCCAGGAGTGAAACTGACATCATTGGAGTTGACTGGAGAAGCCACAGAAGTGACAGCACTTGTAGCCACTCCTTGAAGCACTGTTAAATGCCACAGGTCTCAACTCCAAGGTGTGAAAGAGCTGTACCACTTTTGTCCCAGGTCCCAGCCCTGAAGTCAGTATTGTCAAGTGCTTCAGGCTTCCAAATGCCATAGCCCAAGTACAGACTTCACTTGCCTCTGTGAAGAATTGTCAAGATTGCATGTCCTAAATCCCTTGGGTCATAGACATCACCACCAAGCTGGTTTATATTGCTGCCATTTGTTACAGTACAGTTACAGATCTGGCTTTAACTACTCTAAGATTTGCAGCCTGAAAGGTTGGGATTGGTTGGTTTTCCTGGTACTTTCTAGGGATCATTAGTGAAATCACATTCTGTCACCAGAGAGAGAGCAATTCTTTTAAGAGCTATCTTTATAAGTCTTGACAGTTGTCTGCAAGCTAATGTCAGTTAAGGTATAGGAGTGGGAGGTAGAAAATAAAAGAAGAAGGGGTAAAAGAGAGGAGACACAGCTCTAAAGCAAGGAAAACTAGAAGTGGCTTTAAATATTGTATAGTCTCTTCTCTTGGCCAACATACCTTTCATCTCCACCAAAATTACTGAGAGAGAAAGCAGAACTACATGGACATATAAGACTCAAGAACTGAGTCAAGAAGATTCCCATAGTATATTAGAAGAATTTTGTTGTTTGGTTTTCTGTCCTTAATCATAGCTTGAATGAATCATCCATATGGACAGGACAGTGTTTCTGGTCTTAGTTGGATGTTATTGCACTTACTTGAGAAGTAGTATGGCTATCAGAAGGAAAATAAAATAGCTAATATCCTTTAGGGAAAGAACACCCAAAGAATATATCTGTGTTGGGATGCCCAAGAAAAGGTACTTTTCCAGCCATCCAATGAGGACCCATAGATACACATACCAGGAACACATTGTTCACTAATAAATGTCTTGATTGGCAAGACAGAGTTGTTAACTCAGCAAAAATGTCTGAGGAAGGTTTGAGGTGATGTATGCCTGCACTTTTTTTTTAATAATTGACAATGGCAGAAGTGTTTCCTCTAGATTCCAGAATGGTATCAAACACCAGTTATGGAGGAACAGCAACCTCTGGAGTTCTAGCATGTTTTAGCCAAGTGTTTTGATTTTTTGGTGATATTGTCAGTAAAAAAAAGACATGATAGAAAATGTGGGCATGGCATCAAAATCTTCAGTAGCTCACAGGGAGAAATGTCATATAAAACTCAACCTATTCCCTGGAATTGGAAAGCTTTCTCCGAGTCCCTATTTCCAGAATACAGCCCCTCTGGGAATTAGGTGGATTTGGGATTTAACCCTTTCACTCTTCCAGAAGTCTACTCATTAGGAAAGAGAAGGGTTTTGCAAAATTGCAAGCTATTATTCCAGTTATGCCCTATTTTTACCTCCAGGTTCCTGAGTACTATCTAATTTTCTTGTAGGGAAGAGTTCAGATCTGGCAGTATTTGGCTTACCACCCACTTTAAAGTTCAAGGCAGTTCATTTTGCAGCTCCTCTTAATGTTTTCTTAAGCTCCCCCCCATGTGTAATTTGAGGAAATCAGTGGATCTTTCATAATAGTGTATTTTCTGCTATCATGGAGGCATTTCTGGGGATATGTTATTCCAAACTGATTCCTGAATTGACATGTCATGGTTACTATAATTTCTATACACATGTACTTTCTTTTAGTTTCTCTATTTTCTCAATGGTAGCATTCTATCCTATTGTTTGGGACATTGTACTTTAGCAAAATTCAAATAAATCCATAAATGAATAATAAAAAAACTCAACGTAAGTGGTGGTTGGCACATTCAGATTGATTCCAAATCTCTACTTCCATTTTGCTATTGAATGGATGTTTTGCACAGTTGATTGATTGCTGTTAATAACAGATCATTCCTATTTGTAAGGAATTTGGTGATTTAAACAATTGACAAACTCAGATGGGTCATATAATGTGGCCCTTCCAATTGAAATAAAAATGAACAACACATAAATGTTAATTGTTGAAGGACTTCAAGGTGGAAAACAGTGATATTTTATTATTGTGTCTTTCTTAGGCAAAGCTTGGCCAGATGATATTCTGATCCTTCCATGTTCCATTACAATTTGTCAGGACAACGAATTAAGTATTAGAAACAAATGTTTCTTTTTGAGTAAAACAAGACCCCCACTGAAAAGGGTATATTCTGTTAGGTGTGCTAATCTAGGATAATTGTTGGAAACCAAGTTTGGGTGAGACCTGGCCTCAGATCACAACATTAATAGTAGGCATATTTCTCTCTGGAAACAGGTATTTGTTTTTAAAAGAGCAGGAAGTCTGGATGCAGTGAATATGCCTATAATCTCAGCATTATAAGAGCTAAGCCAAGGAAAATCATGAGTTAAATCCCAGCCTGAGCTATATATAGAAATACCATGTCTCCAAAGGGAGGGTGACAGTGGAACTAAAAGAAAAAAGGAGAGAAAATATGAGCAAAATCAGCAATTATAGATGTCATTATATTTGTAAGTCTGATCCAGAAAATGCCAAAGAAAATGGATTTTGAACCCAGTACCAATGTTTCATAACCATAGTCCTAGCTACTCAAGAAGCTGAGATATGAGGATCACAGTTCAAAGTCATCCTAGGCAGGAAGTCTGTGAGACTCTTAACTCCAATTAACCACAAGAAGGTCCAAAAGTGAAGCTGTGACTCAAATGGAAGAGCACTAGCCTTGAGCACAAAAGCTCAAAGACACCAGGCCCTGATTTCAAGCTTCAGGACTGGTACAAAAAAGCAAAACAAATGAAAATTAATATTGGGATAAGAACAGGAGAGAAAGATAAAGATGAAGGAAAAAATAGAGGCAGAGTAGAAATAGCCAAGCAAGGATATGAAGCATTTTGACAACTGATCCTTGGAAGTGATTCTATAGGAATACACAATTTCAGAAATCAGAAGGTGAAGCCAGACGTGGTGTTACATGGGAAGCAGCATGAGGACGATTGCAAGTTTGACACCAGCCTGAGCTATGTAGTGATACTATGCCCCAAGAAGGAAAAAAGGAAAAGGAAAAAAAGAAAAGCAGGACAGGAAGGAAGGAAGGAAGGGAGGGAGGGAGGGAGGGAGGGAGGGAGGGAGGGAGGAAAGAAGGAAGGGAGGAAAGGAGGAAGGGGGAAAGGGAGGAAAGGAAGAAGGGAAACAAAGCTATGATGAAATGGGAGATAATAAAATTGGCTGAGTTACCTTTCTATAATTTTGGACAAGAGCTATCTTCTATCCAAAATAATTTGCATATATCAATTTTCTAAGAGAAAGCTAACTTGTTCATATAGTTATCTGTTCTGGAAGAGTTTAAAGAAATTCTTAAGTCTCCAGTTAAAGAAGAAGGGTCCATGGAAATTTCTTATTCTGAATTGTGTTGAATTTGGAAGCATATAGGCCTTCATGATAGGGTTGCACTATAAAATTTTTAGCCCTTGAGTCTAGTTTAAGGTCTTTTCCTTTGACTTCAAGGACTAGGACAAGACATGAGCAAATCGACATCAGTGAATTATTAAGGTTTATAGATTTATTTATTTATTTATTGTCAAAGTGTTACAGAGGGGTTACAGTTTCATAGGTAAGGCAGTGAGTACATTTCTTATCAAACTTGTTACCTCCTCCCTCATTTCTCTCCCTCAGATTATTAGGTTTTAAGATACACTGACAATTTAGACAGATATTATGTGATCTCATCAGACTTCTGCATTCTTTCTTTTTTCCACATTTATAGATAGTGGACTACAGAAGATACAGGGGACTGAGGAAAGTAATGTAGAAAGCAGGTTATTTGATAAGGGAAAAGAGTTGGGAACAAAGAATTAGTCAGGATGATGTACTTGATCAATGAAAATCTTCAGATGAGCACCTAATAATGAGTGACATCTCACAGAACCAAAAGGTCCCATTCCATGATGCTGGGAAAAATAGAAAGACTTAGAAAAAAGACATGGTTTGAAATAAATGGTCCCAAGGAGGCAGACTGGAGACTGTTGTACTTACTGAAGGCCTTCGGTTTATCTCAAGGTGTTTAAGTGGCAATGCCCTAACTTTATGGTGAGGGTCTCCCTTTTAGTGTCATGTTCCTTTCAGAATACTAAGCTATGTGTTGAAATGGATATGTGTGTTTTACCAAGCTATCTTATGCTTTTCAACAACAAGCTTAAGGCTAAGTACTACACAGGGTTAAGATCACATATCAGGTATAACCTTAAACAGTCGCTAATGTTAAAGACAGGCTCTTCATGCCCTTCTTGACTAGACTACATTATTTCCTAGTCAATAGAAAGGAAATAAGTCTTTAAGAACAACTGTTTAAAACTTTATCCCATTTCCAGGACTTTAATATACCTGAAAGGGGCTCTATCTCTGTGGGAATTAGCTAAATTCTTAATTTGAGGGGTCATTTGGCCTTGTTAAACCAAGTTCAAGGATTTTCTAGTCTTGCCAACAGATATGTTAGATGAAGCCTTGCTCAGTTGGCTTAGATCTTTAATCCTAGTTACTCAGGAGGCTGAGATTTGAGGATAGCTGTTTGAAGCCAACCCAGGCAGGCAAGTCCATGAGACTCTTGTCTCCAGTAAACTCCATTTTTTAAAAAAAGGAAGTGGAACTGTGGCTCAAGTGGTAGAGCATTAGCCTTTAGCAAAAAAGCTAAGGTACAGGGCCTAAGCTTGGACATAGTTAAAGCCCCATAATAGGCATGCACACACACACACACACACAATTTTGAATGATATAGATTGAATGACTTATGAACACAAGCCTCCAAATTATCCTAAATATTTCAACATGCTGATTTTTTTCAAAAAGTTTTGGAAATTTTGGACTATGGTGGAGGGGGTGGTCAGCCCAAAACTAGGATGTGAAGGTATCTGGGGATTAAAATGTGGGTTTGGGGTCAAGAAATTCTTGAGAGAAAGTTGGAGATATTCCAGCTACGAGGGGAAGCAGGAGGAAAAGCAAAGAGGCAAAAGGAAGCGAAGAGTCTAGACAAAAAAGGAAGTCAGGGAAAATTGGGGTTGTTAAGAGGCAGAAACAGAGTTGACAGAGGGATGAGGTCTTTGTAGAGGGAGAAGGCTAAAGTTTAAGAGAGAAGGCAGACCACTGGTGGCTTACACCTGTATAGTAGCTAATCAGGAGGCTGAGATCTGATTATTGTAATTGAAAAACAGCCCAGGCAGAAACATCTGTGAGACTCCTATCTCCAATTAAGTGCCAACAAAAACACAAGTGGAGCTGTGGCTCCAAACAGTAAAGTACTAGCCTTAAGCAAAAGGAGCTCAGGGACAGCGCCCAGCCCTATGGCTGCCAAAAAATAAAAATAAAGTTTAAGAAAGACTTCACAAATTGTAGTATACCTGAACCTGAATTGTTTCTTTTCTCAGTGTCTTCATACCAATTTTTAAAAGGCACTCAAATTGGCTATTTTTATTTTCTTTTGTTTTAGGGTATAATGAAGATATAAAAATTTTAGCTACATTGCCAAATTTAACTAATTTGTCCCAAGAGTCTCCAAAAGGCCACTGGAGTTTTTAATACTCTTCATGCTGCACCCCTACCCCCTGTTATGTGCAGAAGAATCTAACAGAACTGCACTTAAAGAGCATGTGCCTAGAAGGGGAGCATCATTTGAGAAGGTATTTGGGTAATCTGTATTCCCCATAGAAAAAGAGATCCTAGTAACCTAGGGAGATGAATCTAGTCCTACCATAAGAACACCACATCATCCTCCATTTTCCCACAGAATCTCAAAACAGAAGAAGAATATAAACATATGACCTAGTAACACTTTAAAAAAAAAAGCAAAACATAAAAGCTACACCTCTGAGCTACAAGGTTATATCATAACATAAAATAAGGATTAAGAATTACTTGTTATACCTAAACGTAGGCCCCAAAAAGGGAGGAAAGCAAGGCTTTCTCAGCACACTTTGTCCTCTGAAACCTCTGCAGGATCCAAGGGTTGTCTAGATCCTATCTAAATGACAGAATCAAAGTATAAAAAAATAGCTAAAGTGACTCAAATAAAGGTCAGATTTTTATTCTGGTGATGTGTGTGCATCGGGGAGCAACTGAGAGTTAGGTAACTCCCTCAACTGAAGTAGGATCAGAGTTGTTCTAGAACAAGTAGAAGAGAGGGGTATATGACTTTGATATTATAGTCTTTGGTCTTACATTTGTAGTTTTCTTTAGATGCAACTGCTAGAGACCTTGTAGTTGGAAAGGTTGGAATGAGTTATTTTCATGTGACTATCTTGAGATCATTAGTGTGTAATTTCATTCTGGCAGCTGAGGAAAGTGTTCTTTCGAGAGCTATATTTGTAAGATTTGATGGTTGTCTGTTAGCTGTCTAATGCCAGCTAATGTTCAGAGGAACTCCTAGGAGACAGAGAAGAAGAAAAGAGCAAAGGAAAGGACAACAGTGGGGGGAGGAAATGAATTTTTTTTAATCTATACAAGAAAAATTGGGAGCCAGGCATTGGTGGCTCATGCCTGTAATCCTATCTGCTGAGGAGGCTGAAATATAAGGATCGCAGTTCAAAGCCAGCCCAAGCAGGAAAGTTCAACTAACCACCCAAGAGGCCTAATCTTAAAGTGTGGCTAAAGTGGTAGAGGGCTAGCCTTAAGCAAAAAAGCTCAGAGACAGTGACTAGGACCTGAGTCCAAGCCCAGAACTGCCACACAAAAAATCGGGGTCTGTTTCCATATTTTTATGGTGGGAGATGATAATCTGAGTTCATTTAGAGACATGACTTATTCAGAACATTACTACTTTAACCACTTGGTGAGAACTGAGTTTGTATCCACACTTTTTGTAGTGTAGGCCCTTGGCAGTGGTCCTCCCAGATATAGCAAGGAAAGAAAATGCCCTGGTTTTGTTCCCCAAGAGTCCTCTGACCACTAAAGTAGTAGCTAGAGCAAACTTCTAAAGGGAAGGTTTTCTATTATTTCTCTTCCCACCCAGTCTGGGAAGACAAGCAGAAAAAGTGTTTCAACAAATTTTCTGGAACAATGCATTGGAGAGCCCAGCCACACCTTTGCCCCACCCTAAATTACTGGCCACTCCTGAGCCAGGAATTCACACACATGCCAACAGCCAAGTTTGGAGTTGAGAAGCACCAGTATCTAGTGAGAAAATGAGCTAATCTGATTGCTTCCCCCTAGCTAAACATGGAGAGGCTCACAGGCTTGTATTTCCAGGTCCAGCAGCAGGCGACAGGTTAACTTGTTCAAAAGCAAGCATGAATCAGCTGCCCCAGGCCAGCCTCACTGAATATAATAATGAATATCAAGCCATGATGAAAGAGTTAATAAACTTTACAAGTGCATTTCTTGGGCTACATGTTCTCCCAGAAATAGCTAAACCCAACATTCAAATGATTGGAATATCAGTCCATAAAGAAGTTCAGCCTTGAAGTTCTGTGTAGGTAATGGAAAGGTAGATGACAACAGTCAAAATACTATGTCTTCCAGTAGAAGCCACTGATATAGCCCTGACCCCTATACATTGTTCTCTTTACACACATTCTAATTCCAATACTAGAAAGGTTATTTCTTCTCCTCTTTTTGTATGTCAGTTCTAGGGCTTAAACTCAGAGCCTGGGTGCTGTTCCTGAGCTTTTTTGCTCAAGGCTAGCACTCTACTACCTGAGCCACAGTTCTACTTCCCCCTTTCCTGCCTAGACTGACTTTGAACTATGATCCTCAGATCCTCAGGTCTCATCCTGAGTAGCTAGGATTACGGGCCAGAGCCATCAACACCCAAATATTTCTTTTCCTTTTTATATTTAGTTTTTAAGTATGTTGGGTGAAGAAGTTTGACATACAGGGAAAGTAAAGAGCAAAAAAGTGAACATTAGAACTTAAGTGTAGGGTGATTCCCCTGGGCCAACTCACCTAGTCAGAAGCATTAGTAATATCATAACTGCTAGGGAATAGTTACCCAGAAATGAGAGGAAAATGCAAAAAAAAAAAAACAACACTCAAAATGAAGGGTGATATCACATATTTCCTGAGAAAAAATTTTACAATTAAACTTTCCAATTTAAAGATGACCAACCAATGTAAGCCATCTAGGTTATGAAATGTCACAAGTTTGAGTTTTTTATTTTATTTATTTTTTTTTATTATTTTTTTTTTTTGCCAGTCCTGGGACTTGGACTCAGGCCCTGAGCATTGTCCCTGGCTTCTTTTTGCTCAAGGCTAGCACTCTGCCACTTGAGCCACAGCGCCACTTGTGGCCGTTTTCTGTATATGTGGTACTGGGGAATTGAACCCAGGGCCTCATGTATATGAGGCAAGCACTCTTGCCACTAGGCCATATCCCCAGCCCAAGTTTGAGTTTTTTAATACCTCATCCACCAAAAGGTTAATGCAAGATCTCCTTCCAGTCAAAGGCGGTTCAATGAACAGCTGTTGAATCAAAATGATCTTTAGCTTACTTAACCAGATCAGTAAACTATCCCCTGGAGGTCAAATATAATTTGGGAACAGTGACTGTGTCCTTTGGACTGGTCCTAGGAAGGGACTTAAGACTCCAAGCCTCTCATACCTCAATAAAAACTTGTGCCAGTGTAACAAAATGGTGTCATTTTCATAAAGATGATTGGCTTTTGGTTTATGGAAAAAGTATCCCTTTCCTAATAAACTTTTCTATCACTTTCACTGGTTGTTCATGTAAGGTTCACCAGAAAGGAAACATGCCCCATGGTTCAGGAGAAAGGAATCTATTGGGGGAAAAGCAAACTGTCAGCCCACACAAGATGGAGGTGTGGGGAAACAGAGGGGAAGGAAGGGAAAAAGAGAGAAAAGAGCAAGGGAGAATAAGAGAGAAAAGGAAAGAGAGTGGGGACTCATGTTGAGTCAGATTATATAGGGAAATGCAGGAGATATGGCCAGGTGGACTGGATGTGATCTCAGAGAAAGGGGAGATAACTGCCTCCAGGTGTGCCAGTTACCTAGGTAACAAAGGTACTGGGTACAGACTTAAGCAGGTGGGGGGCATCTGCATGGAGCTGTCCTTAGGGTGGACCTTACAGTTCACAACTTGCCTAAATTCTTCTCTGACTAGATGCACAGACTGAGATAGATAGCTGCATTGATTCCTCAGAAGCATTTTGGATGCCATGGTTCAGATTGAAAATAATTTGTTTCTGACTCTCTTCCTTTCCTCTGAAACTAGGATCCAACATATATTTCCAAAGGAAGTAAGAACCATCCTCCTGTCTCTGCCCGGATTAAGGACATACCTGGTCTCTGTGCTCTGCAAATGATTTCCTACTGCTTAGACTCTGATTTCTTTGCCTTATCTACTATTCAGGGGATTCAGCTAGGCACCACTTGCTTTGAGGTTCCTTCCAGCTGTAGGCCCTTTCTATGAGTTACTAAGTACCAGATGTTTTCTTTTCCCACCAGAATTGCTAGCCTAATTTTTCCCAACCAGATATTACTTGGATAAATTGGTTCTGCCCCAGTACTCCACAGGATGGGCCTGGTTTGTCCATTCCTTAAAAATGGTTCAAAGACATTATTAAAACAGTCTCTTTCACTTCAAATATGAGTCTGTGTGGTACTCTTATCTATTTTCTAGTAGCTAACCCAGAATTTGAATCTTCAGGCTTTTATTTTCCTTTCCATGTTCCCCTCCCTCTCTCTGCTCCTGCTGCTGGAAAGAACATAGCTTCTCCCTCTAGGCCCCACCTCAAAAAACATTCCAGGTATGGCCTTCTCCTGGAATCAATTCAGGCACAAGCCAAAAGAAATAGGTCATTTTAAATACAAAAGAGATGTAAGAATTTGGATATTTGGACAAATGATCATAATCTGTTTCATTTGGATAAATATGCTAGGGTTCAACTTTTTTAATATATGGATATATTAACAAATGAATGTTTTAAAAAGTGTTGTTGCATGGAGAAAAAGTTGAAGATTGTTTTTCCTTCTTGGGTACTGAGAGCACTTTAATTAGGAAAAAAATAATGCCATCTAAGTTTATAAGTCAAGATTTCTCTGGAAAGCAGTATGGAGGTTCCTCAAAAGACTAAACATGGAGTTTCCCTATGACACAGCAATTCCACTCCTGAGCATTTATTCAATAGACAACAAATAATGTCACACTAAAGCTACCAGCACAAACATGGTCATTGCAGCATTGTTTACCATAGTCAAGATATGGAATCAACCCAGATGCCCCTCAGAAGATGAATGGATCAAGAAAATGTGGTATGCACACAATGTAATTCTATGCTTCGATTAGAAAGAATGATATTGTACCATTCATAAGGAAATGAGAAGACTGGAAAACGTTACATTAAGCAAAGTAAGCTAGTCCCAAAGAAAGTAGGTTGCATGGATTCCCTCATTTATTGTAACCAGAAAGTGCCTATAAATCTAAAAGTTAATACACTGGATGGCAAAAGACAAAAAATACACTTGAACATGATACATTATACAGGACTCTAAACATTCACACAGTGAGACTCAAGGGGGATATTCTTAGGAGATGATCACAAAGGCTCAATAGCTACGGACAACTGATCATATAAAATGATGCTTATTGAAATGAAAAACTGGGAGACAACAAAGCAAGAGGTAACACTGTTGAAAAAGAAAGGTACCCATTACCTGACTTATGTAACTGTAAACCCTTTATAGAACACCTTTACAATAACAATAAAATAAAGACTTAAAAGTATAAACAGGAAAAAATAAGTCAACATTTAATACACTGATTTAGCACCAATGCTTACTTCTATGTCTTAAAGATATTGTTCTGCTCTTAACATTTGCAAGAAACTGGAGTCTAAAAACAGGTTTCTTTTATCAACATGTTAATTTAGTCAAATTTTTGACTACTTAGAAAATGAGTCCGAATCAAGTCAAAGTTCCTGCTTGTCTAGGTCATCTAAATAGCCACCTTATAATTACAAGTAAGTATGTAGAGCTGTGATGCTAATTGTTGCTATCTCACCTGCACATTTAATGTATTTCTATTTCCCAAGTATATATGCATTCTAGGATATAATGACACTTTACCAAGCAGGATCGCTTTACAAATTTTTGTTCATGTGTTCCTAATTGTAATAAGAAAAGTAATCATACCAATGCTGTCGACTTAATTACTACTTTTACTGTGGATACAATCAGACTTCTCTGTCCATTGCTAAACTGTCTCAAGACAGATTTGATCCTTCTCTGGAGCATTTGCATTCAGGCCCATAGAGCATGGCTCTTACAAGTATCTATTTGTCAAAATGAGTTAGCTTTTTAACCTTATTGGATTCTAGGTAAGCAACTTTTAAGAGCCACTTCTTCTAAATGTCTTTGTTGTTTAAATTTGGCCCAAAGGGTCTTATTGGAACAGACTCTGACCTGACTTGTCATTCCCCTCCAACATATGATCAAACCAAACCAAATGGATTTAGCTCAGAGACAAGGGACCATACAGAGACAAATGGGTTAAAAAAACTTCAAAGGGGGCTGTTACCAAAATCCAAATTGAGTCATTTATGTCCAGTCTTTCAAAAGTAACTGCAATCAAGAGGTTAAAAAACTGGTCCATAAACTAATGCCCATGTCTGTTTACCTTCCAACTGGACAGGAACTTGCACCCTTGCCATTCTTTTACTTGCTATTTCTATAGTCCAGGAAAAACCCATCTGTTCTTCCTCTTTGTTGGACTTTACATTGTTAATGTTTTAACCAATTTGTTTCCTCTCATCTCTAGGCTATGAAAGTACAAAGAGTACAGCTCAAGGTCTAACTCTATTAAACTGTGAAGTAAAGAACAGGCAATACTTCAAAGCAAGATGGCTCTCAATGTCCTAACCACAACACAAGACCACACAGATACCTTGATTAAGACTAATTGCCCTGCTCATATTCCAAACAATTCAGCCAATATAGCTGAGTCTAGATCAATGACATGTCTGTCTCTTGTTCTCCTAGATTCATAAGGTAACAAAAACAATGATATTTTACTATTGTTTCTGTGGGAACAATATAATTTAAGCATCTGTGGGGACTTCAACTCTGATGTGCCTCACTGGTCCCAACCTGTTGCTCTCTGTGTTGTTCTCACAATATGGCTCCACCTTAAACACACTATTACTGATTAAAATTTCCAAAGAATATACTGCCTCTTACAGCCCTCCCTCAACTTCATCCATGACCTGGGATCCCAGACAGCTGTCACCATTAAAAGAAGCTTAGGGAAAGAGATTCCTGACCTAGACCTATGCACTATACCAGTAGGAAGTAACCAAAGACTTTGACTTCCAATTCCCTAAAAGATTTTAGTGTCTCAAGTTTCTGAGAGGGTAATGATGATTAGCTGCTCTGAGAAATGCAAAGAAAAGCTAACATGGAGGGTGGAATCACAGCTTTCTGAGTTAAAACATTGTAAACTTTCCATCTTAAAGATGACTAGCTTAGGTGGTCCACTGAGGTCATGGAATATCACAAGATTTTTTTTAAAAAAATAGTAACCCCACACACCAAAGGATTAATAAAAGGCCTCATTCCAGCTTAATGTAAGTCAATATATTAACCCTAGAGGTCAACTGTAATTCAGTAACCCTCCCCCCACCAACCTGGGGACAGTGGGTCCTGAGGAGAGACTTAATAGCCCGACCTCCTTACAGTTCAAAAAAATTTGTGTGGTGATCAAAATAATTGTCACCCTAGAGATGACCCATTTTCAGTGTACTGCAAGCGTACCCCTTTCCTAAGGAACTTTTCTGTCACTTTAGCTGTATTTTTTTCCTGCCTGAATTCTCTCACCAAAGGCAAGGACTGAGATAGATAGCCTCACTGACTTTCTTGTAAGAATAACCACCCTACATGAAGTGTGCCTCTATGGCTAGGCCATACCTACACAGAGCCCTTTGTCCTCTACCAGTGATAGGGTTCTTAGAAGTAGTATTCACAGATTTTCCTATTGAAGTGATTTATTAAAGAAAGATTCTAGGTGTGGATGATGAGACTAGCTTAAGTGTAATTTGTGATCTAAGCATGTAACCAATTTCAGCCTGATTCAGTAGGGAAGCTCTGTAGTATGAATGCTCCCTTTTTTGTCAGTCATTAGCCAATATCTTGAGTGGGTAGGAATGAACATTGCTGGGCAATTTTCTCCAGATAAGATGGAAACTAGGTAAGAAGAATTCTTTAAGTTATCAGACAGTAGCCCCAGCAGCTGGAATGTGAATAAAGGTAAGGAAAAAGGAAGCTTGGTACCCTGAGTGAATTATGTCAGGAATAAATGGAACACCGTATCTTTCCATAATGTCAGAATTTATTGAACAACAATAAATTTCATTGGCTTTACTTTACCAAGTCTTGAATTCACTTATTTAACTCTCAGATCACACATTGTACTTCACACAGTGACACATATCTATATCTATGTAACAGAATGGCTAAGAACAGGTTAAAACAGCTATAAGGTTCAAAGAAATCTTGTTGAAGGCAAGAGCAGAGAGTTGATACACATGCAAAGAGAATTGTCACAGGTGGTTAGATAAGCAAGTGGTTAGATAACATAAATGTCACTGAGTATTGAGGTACAGTGGTGTCAAAACACAGCTGTCTCAAGGTGCAGAGTTACTTCTGAGTTGAATGAATCCAGACAAATGGAAGTATGAATGAGCAACATCAAGGAGGGTTATTGAGCTGAAGCCCTGGGAATAGTCAGGAGTTCTTCATTCATCCATCCCACAGTATATGCACCAGACAGTCTAATGAGGGGCTGGGAATATGGCCTAGTGGTAAAGTGCTTGCCTCATATACATGAAGTCCTGGATTTGATTCCTCAGCACCACATATATACAAAAAAAAAAAAAACGGAAGTGGTGCTGTAGCTCAAGAGGTAGAGTGCTATCCTTGAGCATAAAGAAGCCAGGGACAGTGCTCAGGCCCTGAGTCCATGCCCCGAGACTGGCAACAAAAACAAAACAAACAAGCAGACAGTTTAATGATAGGTTGGTGGGTACTACTGCATTCCAATTAAAGATGTCCCTCCTTTTATATGGTCTGAGTGAAGAATTCCATCATTTGTTGGTCTGGTGTTTGCTAGGTTACTTAGCCTGGATTTTCTGAGATTGTTTTGATACACTTATGTGTTCATGTGTTCCTGGTTTAATTTAATAAGTTCATAGGTAGTAATATTTTATTAGTGTAAAATTTTATTTGTGCCTCGTGGTTTGCACTGGGTAGGTAATAGTTCTTTAGTTGCAAAAATAATATGACAAAGTCCTCTGCCTTAGCATTTGCATATAAAGTGCACCAGCATACCATTTTGCAAAACTACAGTTTTGTAAAATGAAATCTCTCAGAGCAAAGCACAGGCTGAAAGCTACTGTTCTGATCCAAGATAAGGTAACTTGGAGCAGAATGCAGCCTGATATTCACACTGCTTCCAGCATCAACAACATCTATTAAACACCTCTATAACCAGTACTTAAAAGCTGAGGAGGAGATGAGGATTTAACTCAGTGGTCAAAAATTTGATCGTCAGCTCTCTATAAAACAAAAGCTGGGAGGTGCTGACTCCTTATTTAAGCCCACAAATTAACTGAAGATAAAGTAAACACTAGGTATCCCAGTTTCCATTTTGTATCCATGTCATTTGCTCTGGGCCATTCTCTTCTGCAGTGAATTCTCGGCCATCTTTGAATCCAGAAAAGATAAAACAAGAGAGGAAGATCATCTGCTGGAAGTAGTGTAAATCCTTTGTGTATGTATGTGTGTGCCAGCCCTGGAACTTGAACTCAGGGCCTAGGCACTGTCCCTTAGCTTTTTTTTTTCACTGAAGGCTAGTGCTCTACCACTTGAGACATAGCTCCATTTCCAGCTTTTTAGTGGTTAATTGGACATAAAAATTTCACAGACTTTCCTGCCAAGACTAGCTTTAAACTGCAATTCTCAAATCTCAGTCTTCTAATTAGCTGGGATTACAAGCCTGAGTCACACACACACACACACACACACACACACACACACACACACACACCTGGCTCAGTAATAATTCTTATTTTAACAGATATCCACAGGGCCTATTCTGAGACAATGAGATGCTACACCATCTATGACCAGACCATCAGAACAACTGTGACTGTTACTGTATAGTATTTATGCCTACCTCTCCCTTTCCCCCCAATACTTCCTCCAATTTAAACCCAAAGTAAATGTCTATTGAAAAAGATGGACTGAAATGCTTTGTTCCTGTGGCATGCCTCATATCATGTAATAAGCCTCATTTTCTACCCTCCACCATTGTCTAGTGGCCATACTTGACATGTGGAACCACTAGAGTTTATGCCTAGAGCCTGAAATTCTGGTTTATCCTCCTCCTCCACCATCTTTCTCTAAAAGTGAGACATTGTCAAACTTTTGCTTAAAGTGCCAGGTACTAAATGGTTTAAAATTTTTCAGGCCAAATGATCCCAAATAAAACTATTCAACTCATTAACAGTCATAGACAAGGTATAAATTGGTACACAAGGCTGTGTTCCAATAAGATTGTATCTATAAGGACAGGCAACTGTGATTTGCACCTGTCTCCTTTGGGAGAAAGGAATGATTGTCATTTGTGTCTAGTATCATATGTAAGAGACAGATGTGGAATATAAGGCAGGGGGAAGATTGGCCTTGTAATTTCAACCTTATTTCTCTTTCAAGCAATTTTGAGTGCAAGTATCCCCCAAACCCAGCTCCAGTGAAATCAAAGGAAACACAAGTATGGAAAAAGGAAAGACTACTTACTGAGTTATGTATGTAACTCAATGGGGTGACCTCTGAGATAACTATTTCAGGAACTCAAATTCTTTAGTACTTTCTCAGTTTTATTTATCTCAACATGTTCGCTTTGGCCTCTTCTACTACGAGTGGATTTTATTTCAGCACCAAAGAACATAGGCATCTGAAATTTCCAGACTGAAACATTGATGGTACCAGGCCTGGATAAGAGGAATCATTATCAAGAAGTAGGCAAAAAGTTAACATTGAAAAAAAATCAAATCACACTGGGCATCCATATCTCACAACTGTAATCCTAGCTACTCATGAAACTGTGATCTGAGGATCTCAGTTCAAAGCCAGCCCAGGCATGAAAGTCCATGAGACATTTATCTCTAATTAACTGCCCAAAACCATAAAGTGGAGGTATGAATCAAGTAGTGGAACACTAGCCTTGAGCACTAAAGTTCAAGGAGAGTGCCCAGGCCCAGAGTTCAAACCCCAGAACTAGCACCAAAAAAATCTAATCACATATCTATCCATGGAGCTCCAAAACCTTCCATCTCCCCTACTGCATGATCAGGGAAATAGTGTCTGACATGAAACATGGCAAAGATCAGATTCTTCCCTGGTGAATCACTGTAAACCACTTTGAATCATTTTCTCACTAAATTATCTCAATTATGGATGTTAACCTTTAGAAACTAATGTCTAGAATCACAATTTATTTTTCCTCTTGCCTATCATGAGATTTCTGTATTTGTGAATTTTTTTCCAAATTTTTATTATCAAACTGATGTACAGAGAGGTTACAGTTTCATACATTAGGCATTGTATACATTTCTTGTACTGTTTGTTACCTTGTCCCTCATACCCCCCTCTCTCCTCTCCCTTTCCCTTTCCCTCTCTGAGGTGTTCAGTTCACTTACACCAAACAGTTTAGCAAGTATTGCTTCTGTTGTTTTTTTCTCTTATTTTACCCTTTGTCTCTCAATTTTGGTATTCCCTTTCAATTTCCTACTTCTAATACCAGTATACATTGTTTCCAATATACTCAGATAAGACTGTACACTAGTAGGAACAACCACAGGAAGGTGATACAAGAACATCATCAATAATAGAAGCTACAGATACAGATGGAACGTTGAAAGTAGTTACAACTGTGATATAACAATCGTTTCCATAACATGGAGTTCATTTCACATAGCATGATCATATATGTTCATAAAGGTATAGCTATTGGGCTCTTGTGATGCTCTGCTATGACTTGCCTAAACCTGTACTAATTATTCCCAATAAGGGAGAACATAGAGTCCATGTTTCTTTGGGTCTGGCTCACTTCACTTAGTATAATTTTTCCAAGTCCTTCCATTTCCTTACAAATAGGAAAATGTCATTCTTTCTGATAGAGGCAGAAAATTCCATTGTGTATATGTACCACATTTTCATGATCCATTCGTCTACTGAGGGCATCTGGGTTGGTTCCAGATTCTAGCTATGACAAATTGTGCTGCAATGAACATTGTTATACTGATGGCATTACTGTGATTTTATTTGTTGTCTTTTGGATAGATACCCAAAAGTGGGGCTGCTGGGTCATAGGGGAGTTCTATATTTAGCCTTCTGAGGAATCCCCATACTGCTTGCCAGAGTGGCTGAACCAGTTTACATTCCCATCAACAATGAAGTAGGGTTCCCTTTTGGCCACATCCCCTCCAACAATTGTTATTGTTAGTTTTCTTGATATAGGACATTCTTACTGGGGTGAGATGGAATCTCAGTGTTGTTTTGATTTGCATTTCTTTTATGGCCAGTGATGTAGAGCACTTTTTCATATGTCTTTAGTCCATTCTCATTTCCTCATTAGAGAAATCTCTTTGTAAGTCTTTGGCCCACTTGATGAGGGGTCTATTGGTTCTTTGCAGTTTTATTTTGGAAGAATGTAATTTTTTAGTTCTGCATATATTTTAGAGATGAGGCCATTGTCCGTTGAATGGCCGGTAAAGATCTTCTCCCAATCTGTGGGCTTTCTGTTTATCTTGCAAGCTATGTCCTTTACCCTGCAAAAGCTCTGCAGTTTGATGCAGTCCCATTTGTCCAACCTTTCTTTGATGTGTAGCCTTTCTGGGTCATTGTTAAGGAAGTTCCGTCCTGCGACAAGGAGCCCAAGTGTTTCTCCTACTCCTTCCTTTAGTGTTTTCAGGGTGTCTGTTTTGACTTTGAGGTGTTTAATCAATTTGGAATTGATTTTGGTGCAGGGTGATATATAAGGATCTAGTTTTGGTTTGTTGCATGTGTTGAGCCAGTTATGCCAGCACCATTTGTTAAAGAGGCTATCTTTCTTCCAAACTATTGTTTTAGCTCCTTTATCAAAGATTAAGTAGGCGTAGTTCTGTGGGTTCATTTCTTGGTCTTCAGTTCTGTTCCATTGGTCTTCAGGCCTGTTCCGGTGCCAATACCAAGCTGTTTTTGTTACTATAGCTTTATAATACAGCTTGAAGTTGGGTATTGTAATTCCTCCAGCACTGTTCTTTCTGTTTAGGATTGTTTTTGCTATTCTAGGTCTTTTATTGTTCCATATGAATTTCTGGATTGCTTCCTCTATTTCATTAGAGATTGGCGATGGGATATTAATGGGTATTGCATTGAATTTGTAGAATGCGTTTGGCAATATTGCCATTTTGATTGTATTAATCCTCCCAATCCAGGAGCATGGGAGGTTTTTCCATTTCCTTAGTTCTGACTTAATTTCATTTTTCAAGCTTTTAAAGTTCTCCTCAAAGAGGTCTTTCACTTCTTTGGTTAAGGTTATTCCTAGGTATTTTATGTTTTGGGGGGCTATTGCAAAAGGAGTTGCTTTCCTGATTTCAGCCTCTGTCTTCGGGTCGTTAGCCCAGAGAAAGGCCATTGATTTTTGAGGGTTTATTTTATATCCTGCCACTTTTCCAAAGTTTTGGATAAGCTCTAGCAGCTTGGGGATAGAGTCTATGGGATTCTTTAGGTATAGGATCATGTCATCTGCGAAGAGAGAAAGTTTAACTTCATCTTTTCCTATTTGGATCCCCTTTATATTTTCTTCTTGCCTAATTGCTCTGGCTAGGAATTCCAGTACTATGTTGAAGAGAAGGGGAGAGAGTGGACATCCCTGCCTTGTTCCTGATTTTAAAGGGAATGGCTTTAGTTTTTCACCATTTAGAGTTATGCTTGCTGTTGGTTTGTCATAAACTGCCTTGATTATATTCAGGAATGTTCCCTGGAATCCCAGTTTTTCCAGGGCTTTTAGCATAAATGGGTGCTGGATTTTATCAAACGCTTTTTCCGCATCCAGAGATAAAACCATGTGGTTCTTTACCTTGCTCAGAGTTGATGTGGTGGATTACATTAACTGACTTGCGCATATTAAACCAACTTTGCATCCCTGGGATGAATCCAGTTTGATCGTGGTATATGATTTTTTTCATGACCTATTGAAGTCGATTGGCCAGAATTTTGTTGAGAATTTTTGCGTCTATGTTCATCAAGGAAATCGGTCTATAGTCCTCTTTCCGTGATGAGTCCCTGCGTGGTTTTGGGATGAGGGTTCTACTGGCTTCATAGAATGAGTCTGGTAGTGAACGTTCTCTTTCAATTTCATTGAAGAGTTTGAGAAATATTGGTGTGAGTTCTGTTTTGAAGGCCTTGTAGAATTCTGCAGTGAATCCATCTGGACCTGGGCTCTTCTTGGATGGGAGATCATTTACTGCCGTTTCTATTTCAATACTGGATATGGGTCTGTTTAGGAGGTTTAAATCTTCATGGTTCAGTTTGGGGATAGGAATTTTTCCTTGAAAATCATCCATTTCATCCAAGTTCTCGAATTTGTTGGCATAAAGGTTTGCAAAATAGTCCCTTATTATTTTCTGAATTTCGGTTATTTCTGTGGTGATGTTACCTGTTTTATCTCTTATCTTGTTTATTTGAGTGTGCTGCCTTCGTTTTTTGGTCAGGTTTGCCAGGGGTCTGTCTATCTTGTTGATTTTCCAAAGAACCAACTCTTTGTTTTGTTGATTCTTTCAATGGTTTTTTCGTCTCTAATTGATTTAATTCTGATTTGATTTTAATTATTTGCTTCTGTCTATTGACTTGGGGTTTGGCTTGTTGTTCTCTCTCAAGGAAATTAAGGTGCTTCCTTAAATTATTGAGTTGCTGTTTCTCCAGTTTGTTGATGTATGCACACAGAGATATAAATTTTCATCTGAGTACTGCCTTTGCTGTGTCCCAAAGGAGCTGGTACTTTGTGTCCTCAACTTGGTTGAAGTCCATAAACATTTGAATTTCCGTTTTAATTTTTTCAATGAATTATAGGATTTTCTGTGGTGGCTGTTTGAGTTGAGCTCTAATTTTATTCCATTGTGGTCTGAGAGAATGCAGGGAATGGTTTTGATACTTCTGAATTTGTACAGGTTTTCTTTGTGCCCTAAGATGTGATCTATTTTGGAGAATGTTCCATGTGCTGCCAAAACGAATGTGTATTCTGTTGTTGCTGGGTGGAATATTCTGTAGATGTCGGTTAAGTCTAGTTGGTCTATGCAATTATTTAGTTCTGTGTTTTCTTGGTTCAGTATTTGCGTGTTGATCTGTCCAGAGATGATAGTGGAGTGTTAAAGTCTCCAACTATCAATGTGTTTGGGTCTATGAGGGTTTTTAGTGTCAGTAGTGTTTGTTTGATGAAGTTGTGTGCTCCTGCATTTGGTGTGTAGATATTTAGAATGCCTATTTCTTCCTGTAGGAGAGATCTCTTTACTAGTATGTAGTAACCTTCTTTGTCTCTTCTTACCTTTTTATATTTGAAGTCAATTTTGTCTGATACTAGGATTGTAACTCCAGCCTGCTTATACGGGCCATTTGCTTGATAGATTTGATTCCAGCCTTTCACTTTTAGAAGATGTTTACTTTTGCTGGATAGATGTGCCTCTTGGAGGCAGCAGAAAGTTGGATCTTGATTTTTGATCCAACTTATGAGCCTATGACGTTTGATTGGAGAATTAACTCCATTAATGTTGAGAGTTAGGATTGCGAGATGATCGTTTGTTCCTTTCATTATCACTATCTTTTTTAAAGCTGTGTCTTCCCATTTCTTGATCTGATGTTTACTATTGAGGGTTCATTTCTCTGTCTGTATAGGGATCTTGATTATTTTCCCTGTATAGTACATATTTGATGATTTTCTGTAAGGCTGGTTTGGTGGAGATATATTGTTTCAATTTTTCCTTACTGTCGAAGAATTTCATTTGATCTTAGGCTATGAAGAGAGTTTGGCTGGGTACAGAATTCTTGGTTGGTAGTTATTTTTATTTAGAGTTTGGTATACTTCATTCCAGGCTCTCCATGCTTTCATGGTCTCTGCTGAGAAGTCTGGGGTAATTCTGATTGCTTTTCCTTTATATGTTATTGTTTTCTTCTCCCTAACACCTTTAAGGATTCCTTCCTTGGACTCTATACTGATCCTGTTTTGATCACAATGTGTCGGTGGGATGTCCTATTCTGGTCTGGTCGGTTTGGGGTTCTAAATGATTCTTGTATCTGTATAGGCCTCTCCTTCTGGATATTTGGGAAGTTCTCAGCTAATATTCTGTTAAATAGGTTGCCTATCCCATTAACCTCTTTCTCCAAGTTTTGCTCAATACCTATTATCCTTAAATTGGGCTTCCTGATCGTGTCTTCAATCTCCTGTAGCGATCTGTTTTGTTGATTGGACTGGATTTGTATTGATTTTTTTATCTTTCTCCATAGAATCTAAGCAATCTTCAGCTCCTGAGATTCGATCCTCTGCTTCAGTTAGTCGGGACTGTAGGCTATCTCCTTTTTTTCGAATCTCTTTTTCTTCTGACTGGTCTTTCCTGATGATTTCCATGTCATTTCTTAGGTCTTTTATGGACTTCTTTACTTCATTAACTTCATTACTTTGGTTTTGAGTGTTATCTCTCAAATCTTTAAGCTCGTTAGCTATCTTTTCATTTGACTCTTGAAGTTCATTAATCTTTCTATTTGTGGATGCCATGAAATTCTCCATTAATTTTTGCTTTGCCTCCTATGCTCTAGAATTATTGACTGAAGAGATTCAAACATTTCATTTATCATGTTTATCAATAGACTTTGTAGAGCATTTTGGGTGTTCTCTTCTATGTCTTTGATTGACTGCTCTGCTTCCTGCTTGTTTTGAGTGGAGGATAAGGCTTCATTGTTTGCCATCTTTCTTGTGTTCCTTCTGCCCATTTGGATTGGGAATGCCAGTCTACCAGCACCTGTGAGCACCATTTAAGACCCAACGCAGCCCTTACCAAGCACTGTTGTGTAAATATTATAAGTTCACAATTATATACAGATACCTTGTATACCTGTGTATAAAATTAGATTTGGTGTTCCTAAAGAATACAATTTCAATATAACAACCGATCCTTGGCCCTGTATTCAGTAGTTACTTATTTACTGTTACAACCCTATAAGCAATTCTTGTTTTTATATTAAGTTCTTTTAGGACTGGCTTTCTCTATGAACCCCTTTGATTCACTCGGATTAAGCTGGGATACCCTCTAAGGTCCAGGCAGTAAGTCAGGTGGGTAAGTTGGAGGTAGTAAAGAGAATAGAGTAAAATGTACTGGGGGGGGGGGTGATTTTGGTTTATTTTCAGTGTCGTGGAAATGTGGAGAAGAGTAGAATCAGTCGAAAGAACAAGGTTAATATGATAGTCAATGGACAATGGAGAGATAGCAGTAAAGAGTGGAGGTGTTATTCATAGGAAAGTAATTTTTAAAGAAAGAGAACGCAAAGAGAGAAATAAAGTAAAAATAGTGGAAGACAGATGCACAAAACAGAGTAAAATTATTTAAAAACGAATAAAAATAAAAAGGAAAAAAACCAGAAAAGGAACAACCCAAACAAGCAAAAAAAGAAAACAACTTGATAAAACAAACAGGTAAAAATAAAAAAAAAAAAGAACCAACGACGTTTCAGAAGTGGAAAAATAAATTTTTTTAAGTTTAAAAAATGTTTGAAAAGGAAAAAAAATGGAGTCCTCCTGGTTTGTGTGGTCTTTCCCCAGTCTCTGTTTTCCTTCCAATGGTCTGCAGTCTATTTTCCTGATTGGCTGGGTTTGACTTGATTTCAGTTTGCAGGGGGTGGATCTGTTCTGACCCTTCTCCCCTGTTGGTGCAATCCTGGGTATCTGTGAGTCGCACAGCTTGCAGGTAGGCCTTGGGCATCGTCTGTAGATGGGGACTTGAGCAGTCTCGGGAACCGTGGCTCCTCTGTCTGCTGTGGGGCCGCTGCCTTTAATGCCTGGCTTTGAATAGGCTGTGGACTCAGCAGGGCGGGGCACCTCTGGCCTGTTTTGCTCGGCTGAGAGTTGCTTGCCTGGGGGAGGTTCCTCCCTCCTGGGCGGGGCGGCCTCCTCGGCCGAGGTGGCTATGGAATGTAGCTCCGTTTCGGGCTGGGAATTGGGCTTCCTCTGTGACGGGACCATTTAACTGTCTCAGGAACTGTTTGTTCCCCTGTATGGTGTTTCCGTGCCTCCGGGAGCTGCTCGCCACTTTCGTTTTAAATTTAGAAATTCCGGTGGGCAGGGCGGGGCACCTCTGGCTAAGCCAAGGCCCAGGACACGCCTTCTGCCTGGGCAGGGTGCGTTCTCCTGGGCGGAGCTGGCTCTCACTGGTCGGTCCCTCTTGCCCTTTTCAGTGATGGCTCCTTTGACCTCGCTTTCCCCAGGCCCTCTTTAGTTCCAATCTTGTCTGACCCTATGCCAAAGGCAATGATGGCGCTTTGCTCTGGTGGTGGGGGAAGGGCTGCCTTCCAGAAGCTGCTCTGTGGGCGCGAGCTCAAATCTGTGTTTTCAGACTTGCAAAGTCGATTTTTCCTTCCTGGCCAGAACCCCTGTACTGTTAGAACTTACTCTGGCTATCTTTCTAGGAGTAAAAGTTTCTATGGGGTGAGAAAACTGTGATGTCAGAGGGAGCTCAGCTAGGGCTCTGCAGCTCCTTCGCTGTCTTCCCAGAAGTCCTATTTATGAATTTTTTAAAAACATATATGGAAGGGGGGCTAACGATAACCTTTGTACATATTGGTTCTTAATTGGGATCTTTGGGTGAGTCTAGTGATACATTGATACCAGACAAATTAAGAAAAGCATACAAGTTTCATTTTTGCATATACTGTGAACTTCACAAGAGATAGAAGATCCAAACTGAGGCCAACACAGAAAATTTTCTGCTTTGTCCATTTATATGCCTTTAGGACAACGAACAATGAATTTGTCAAGAAACAATGAGACAATAGTGTCAGAACCACAGACAATTGCATGGAGGCAAAGTAATTAGAAGACGTGTGAAGATATATAACTAGATAAAGGTTATTTTAGTTTTATCCCTACTGACTCATTATAGCATCAATTTTCAGTTGATTCAAGATAGGTTATCTTCTTGGTACAAAAGAGCTTTCTTTTTTACAGGAATTTTGGCAAGTGACACATAGAGAAACACAGTTCAGGGCATCCCTTCTGTATCTGCCTCTTTTTCAAGTGCCTTTGACTTGATATAGGTCACATTGGCATATTTTGATTAGCATATCCTTAACTCCTTCACATGGTCATGTGCCAAGTACTTTACTAGATTCTGGGCTTTGTGAGTTTAATATGAGTGAGGCAAAATGGTGTCTGCCTTTAGTAGAATTATCCAGAAAAAAAAACTCTTAAATTGAATCTGCAAATTAAAGTGTATGTTTTAAGGTCACAAGGAAAGAAAATAAAACACTGCTAATATTTGATCATAAATGGCAAACAGTGGCTCACATCTATAATCCTAGCTACTCAAGATACTAAGACCTGAGAATCATGGTTCAAAGCCAGTCTGGGCAGGAAAGTCTGTGTGACTGTGATCTCCATTTAACTACCAAAAAGCCAGAAGTGAAGCTATGGCTCAAGTGGTAGAGCACCAGATTTGAGCAAAAAAGCTAAGGGGCAGTTCCCAAGGCCTGAGGCACTATGACCAGCACACACACACACACACACACACACACACACACACACACACCCCAAGCCAGCCCCAATGTCTGGTCCCTATAATGATAGTCACAGAATAGAATATGATAATCTACACAAAGTCTCCATTCATCATCCCCACTTATTCCACTGTAACTGCTATTATCTCACCAAATGTACTAATTTTGCCCATTTGCTGTTGCTGTTTAATATTTCGTGTTTTATAATTCTGTCATTTCTTAACTTTGATGATTGACTTTCTCTAGTTCTAGATATCCAGAAGAAAGGACAGTTCATTACCTTTTTAAATTTTTACTCTCCATGCTTTTGAAAGTAGGAGATATTATACTGAAATTTTAATTTAAAAATAATTTAGTTGATTGCTGGTGGTTCATACCTGTAATCCTAGCTACTCAAGAGACTAATATTTGAGGATTGCAGTTCAAAACCAGCCTGGGCAAGAGTCTGTGAGACAATTATCTCCAATAAACTACTCAAAAATCTAGAAGTAGAGCTGTGCCTCGAATGGTGCCTTGTAGAAAGAAACAACCAAACACAAAAGGTCAGGGACAGCTCTGAGGCCCTGAGTTCAAGCTCCAAGACTTGCATAAAAATATAATAATGATAATAATAATGGTAAGTCAAATTACATAAGTTATTAGGAAATAAATCATGAAGAATTCAAGAGAATGAAGGTAATCTAGTTCTACTTCTACCTAGATGCCAAAATAAACTACATTTCAATGACCTAATATCTAAAAAGAGGGGAAGAATGAATATTGCCAGATTTTATTTAATGAACATTGACTATAGCTTCTCTACACCAGGTACGTACATTTCAGAGAGAGAGAATATATATTTACAGTTATTAGATGACTAACAATGGGGATAGGTTCTAAGAAATGTACCATCAGGTGATTACTTTGTGCATACCTGATAGAATGTTGTTACACAAACACTCAAACCAGCCATCTCATTACAGATTCAAAGAACAGTGATAGAGGGTCAAGATAGCAGAAAATATTATTGGTTTTTTTTTTCTATATTGTCAATGTGTAATAGAGAGGGGTTACAGATTCATGTGAAAGGCAGTGAGTAAGGCTGGGAATATGGCCCACTGGCAAGAGTGCTTGCCTCCTATACATGAAGCCCTAGGTTCCATTCCTCAGCACCACATATATAGAAAACGGCCAGAAGTGGCGCTGTGGCTCAAGTGGCAGAGTGCTAGCCTTGAACAAAAAGAAGCCAGGGACAGTGCTCAGGCCCTGAGTCCAAGCCCCAAGACTGGCAAAAAAAGAAAAGAAAGGCATTGAGTAGACTTCTTGTTCTACTTGTTACCAGCTCCCTCATTTTCCCCCTCCCCCCTTCCCCTTCCTTTCTTCCCCCAAGAGTTGTGCAGTTGGTTTACACCAAATGGTTTTGTAAGTGTTGCTTTTTGAATGGTTTGTCTTTTTGTTCTTTGACTCTCGATTTTGGTATTCGCTCTCCCTTGCCCAGTTCTGATACCCATATAAACAGTATTCAGGGTACTCAGATGTGATACAGTGGTAGCAAGGGTACAGCCACAGGAAAGGAGTACAAGAGAAACAAAACCAAACAAACCAATCAGTCAAACAAACAGACAAGGAAAAAGAAAAAAATAGTATGAGTTCACATGGCATGCTGAAAATAATTACAACAGTGGTATGTCTCTTGTTTTTAAGATCTGAGCAAGTAGTCATCAGATTAACAAAATGGAGGCAGCTAGAATCCAGGAAAGATAGTTCAGCAGCAGCCAAATCAAGTTTGCTGGGAGTCTTGAAGTAAATCATGATGGTTTATGTGTGAAGTTTGATGTAAAGGAGGTCGGACCAGGATGAGTCCAAAGGAAGACAGGAGTCAGATTATGGAAAATCTTACAGGAAATGTAGAATCTGAACTTCAATTGCAGGCAATGTGGAAACAATAGAACCGGGTTTTCTTAAAATATGACTATCAATGTGGTTGATCAGCTTTTCATGCTTCAATAATTTCAATTTGTACTGGTTGCCCCTTTTTTCTTATCAATTTTTAAGTATTTTGTATGACCTAGAGCTTAATTTAAAACTAGCCTGTCTCTAGTTTTACAAATATTTTCTCATTTGTCATTTATCTTTCTATGATTACCTATGCATTCTTGCATTAGAAAAGGTCATATAGATGTATGGATTGATCTTTCACTTGGATAAATTCAAACTATTAATTCAAGGTCTTAAAAATTCCTATATGTGTGTTGAAATATCATATGGTACCTCATAATCATGTACAATTACTATGTGTTCATAAAAACATTTTTAAATATTTGAGAAGGAAATGTTAACTGCCCTGATTTGATCATTACACACTATCTAAATATATCAAATCATTACAATGTACCTCATAAATATGTACAAGTAAAATGATATTCATTTTGAAAATCCCTTTCTGTGATCTAATTCTTTTATAGTCTTTTTTTTATTGGACCTTTTTTTTTTTTTTTTGGCCAGTCCTGGGGCTTGGACTCAGGGCCTGAGCACTGTCCCTGGCTTCTTTTTGCTCAAGGCTAGCACTCTGCCACTTGAGCCACAGCGCCACTTCTGGCCATTTTCTGTATATGTGGTGCTGGGGAATTGAACCCAGGGCCTCATATATACGAGGCAAGCACTCTTGCCACTAGGCCATATCCCCAGCCCTTGGAAGCTTTTTATTCTACTTCCAGTTGGTTTTTGTTTAAAGAATGGCCCATTCTCTACAACATTAGCTATTAATATTTTCTTTCAGATACTATGAAATATCTTCTTAATCACATTCTAAATAGGCTCAGTTCTCTTATATATATCAATTTATATCTGTACATTTATACAAAATTCAAAATCACCAAAATTTGAATAATAAAATGGTCAAGAACAACAAGAAATTCATAAAGGATATATTTAGTGACTCTTCAAGCACAAAGAAAGTTCACATTAATTAAAATAATTAAAGATTTTTTTCTTTTTAAAGTCAACAAAAAAACACAGTGTTTAAAAATAAACCAAAGTTTGTAAGGGTACATTTCACTGAACATTTCTCATTCTCTGTTGATGAGAATGGAAATTTGTACAGTTTTTATAGCCTTAAAATTTGAATTCACATTAACACAATAAATCATCCTTCAGCAATATATCTTAAAAAACAATTAGGATTCAGCCAAGAATTTATATAAAGAATGTTCTTCACAGTGTTATTTTAAACCAAGACAAATTTAAAGCAATCTAAATACTTAACAATAGGAATTAAGTTAATTATGGTACATATTTATGAAAGAATATTATGCAGGGATTAGAATGGATTCCATGGTTTGATTTTTAAAGAGCTTATCACTAAAAAAGTCTTTACATAATCTCCAATATACATTCATCAAAAACTGTCTCGATAAATTAATTGCTTTCTGAAAGGGAAACTAAATTAGTACACAAGTGAAATGAAAGCATCTAAAAGATATACAGAGCTCTTATTAGGCACATCTTCTGGTTGCTTGTATTGCCAGGTACTAGAAATACAAAGTAAACAAAATGTAGCGTGTCTCTTCCTTCAAGAAGTTCAAAATCTACCTGGAAGCTGGTGGCTCACACCTGCAATTCTAGTTATTCAGGAGGCTGCCATCTGAGCATGAAACCTTGAGACTCTTATCGCCAATTAACCACCAGAAAATTGTAAGTAGAGGTGTGGTTCAAAGTGGTAAAATGCCAGCTTTATGCAAAAAAGTTCAAGGACAGTGCCCAGGCCCTGAGTTTGAGCCCCCGTATAGGCTCACACACACATTAGTATGCATGTGCACGTGCACAGGCACACACACACACACACACACACACACAAACACACACACAAAGTCCATAATCCAAAAACAGAGGGAAAAAACTAATGAAAATGTACAATACAGTATTGTAAATAAATGTAAAGATTATTGAAACTCACCCTGATGTTGTTTAAATAGGGAATGTTCCCAATAGGCTCATGTTTCCAATGCTTGGTCCACATTGATGACACTATTTTGAGAGGCTATGGAAACTTTTAAAAATAGGGCCTCAACTGGAGAAAATAGGTCCCAGAGAGTTACTTTTAAAGTTTATACCTGATCCCCAGTTGCTTTGTCTGTCTCCACTTCCTGTCTGCCATGAGATGAACAGCCTCTTCATTTACATGCTCCCACCATCATGTTCTGCCTCACCACAGGCTCAGAACCAAGGATTATGGACTGAAATATCTAAAACTATGAGACACAATAAATCTTTCCTCCTTTAAGTTTCTTTCTTCAAGTATTTTGTCACAATAATATAAAGCTAGCTAATATGTACAAGAGAGCAGGGAGAACAGATATGAAACTCAACCTAGAGGTATAAGGACATAGTATCACAAAAATAGCATACCTGAATGTTTGAAGTTGGATTCTCCCATTCTCTGTATGGATTTGAATGGAAAATTTTAGAGTGATGACAAAACAATTTGACAGGTCCATTGTATAGCTATATCTGGTAATCAGTTTCTAGCAGCATACCCCATGATTCTGGACATAACATTCTTGGTTTGCTCAAAAACATGCTAAATGATTTGGGTAAAGACATAGGAAATATACTTTAGACATTTACATATGACATAAAGATGGAAGGACTAGTTATAATCAAGAATGAGGGAATTTTCTGGGTACCAGTGGCTCACATCTATAATGCTAGTTATTCTAGAGGCCAAGACCTGAGAATCATGGTTCAAATACAGCCCCACCAGAAAAGTCTATGAGATTTTTATTTTCTGGAGCTGTGGCTCAAGTGGTAGAATACTAGCCTCATGCAAAAGAGCTTACAGACATCACACAGTCCATAAGTTCAAGCCTCAGAATGGGCTTACACACACACACACACATACACACACACACACGAGGGAATTGATAGTCCACACAATGATGGCAGAGCTGAAATGATGGCCTTCACTGACAGAATGAACACTAACTAAAAGGTAAAATTCTGTGTTTAGTTCAAATATTGGATTAGCATACAATTAATGAAACAGGTAACAGTTAATGTTGAAAAAGCTCGATAAGGAGGTTATTTGATTGCAAATTTAATGCTACTACATTACTTTCCAAGGTATGAGCTTTGCCACCATCACAGAACTCTGCAGTTGCTAAACCACTCCTGATAAAGAAAGATGCATCCCTTTGAGGAATGATTGCATCTTACCTGATCACACTGAAAAAAGAGGACAGGATACAAAGAGAGAGTGAACTTCATCTCAAAATAGATGATGGATGAGGTATGATGACATAGCAGATACAGGAACATTAAAGAAGACATAGTTGCCCACATTTTACGAAGCATTTTAAATGTTTTAGAACAGGTACTGTACCTAAATAATAACATTATTGAACATGTACTTTGAGCCAGAGAATTTCACATTGACTTCCCATTGAATTTTATGAGGTCAGTACTATTATTTTTCCCATATTACACACATAAAATAGATTTGATGGATTGAATTAAAATAACTCATGCTCCCCATAAATAAAACAGATTGCTCCCCCAGGCAGTAAGTATCCTGGATGATGCAGAAGGCACCTAATACTGAGTTCCTTCCAGTCTTGATTTTTAAAATTTTATTACTAGATGAAGTTAAAATTGTATAAGATGTAGTTACCATGTTCAGGGAAAGTAGGTGGAAATTAGCAACTAAGAATTTCTTTCAAAAGAGGTAAAAATGAGTCTTTCTGTGCAGCTCTGTCTGTTCTCTCAAGAGGGACAATGAATCATGTCTTCATAAAAGGTCCAACTCAGCCACTTGCTATGGAATCTTGCCTACTATAGTGGGTGAATCAAATGACCAAATCTAGTGCCTGGTGGAACCCAGTTACTGATATTTCTCCAATACTTTAGGGTTTCTACTCTCTGTTGGATCACACCAATTCAAATGTCATGGCTTTCACCTCAGTTTCCCCAACTAGCTATCTTTTTCTATTACTTAAAGAAGTCCTACCAAGCATGAAGTTGATATTTTGAGACATTGACTATGTGTTGTATCCATGTAACCTGCCAAAAGATCCTATAGTGATAGTAAATGCTATTGCTACTGACATTTTATAGATGTGGAAAGGAAGGTTCAAATGTACCTAAAATCCCAGGAGTACTACAGGTTAGAACCACATCTATTAACTATAAAATCCATACTTTTATTGATAATCCCCTACTACTTCTCTTGGCTAAACTTTCATATCTTTCCTAAGACTTGCTATGCCTAGGGTCATTAATGTGCTGATTACCTATAAACATAGAGACTCTATTTAGGGTGATTCCAGAATTTCCATCCACACAAATTGTTTCAGTGCCATGCCCCATCAGCTTGATTAGATGCCATGGGACCATCTTATGACCCTTTCAGGCCACCAAACAAGGTCAAGTTAGTTTCTTCTATGCCCCTAACCTTAGGTTCCTGTTGCTAGATTCTTGCCATAAATTAATAAAGATGACAAAGATCAAGTAAGGGGAAAGGATATGTGAGTCAAAAGTGAAATCATCACCTTGAAATTTTTCATATCTTTCAAATTTTTGAAAAGTAACTGAACATGTTGTCATAAGGAAATGGGGGGAAATTAGGAGTAAAAGTTCATATTAAGTTTGAAGGAGTAGAGGAAAATCCCCTAAGGAAGTAGTGGAAACAGCCAAGAGGTATTAATATATTTTATGGAAGAGCCTATTGGAAAGGGGGAGAATAAGGAAGACTGCAACAGAAGGTTACAAAAACCAAGCAGGAAAGCTTTTACTTTGTGAAGAGTCTACAGATAGCCCCAGTTAGTTAGAGAAACACTTCCATTTTGAATATAGCCAATATCTCATTCCTATGAACCCTGAGCCTAAAGCAAGTACCAGCAACATGTAGTAATCAGAGTGCCAAGGAAAAAGTTTTAGAGAAAGGCAGCATGCTTTAGTAATTTTTCCTCAACACCAGTCATGGTTTCACTTAAAGAGCTCAATGTGCTAGGGGAGAAACTCTATAGTACATAATGATCTCCATCTCTCCTACCTATCTCCTAACCTTGAAAATCTGGGGATTCATCAGTCCTTCACTGTAGAGGTATTCCCACACCTACACTAGAGAGCTTCAGAAACTAAGAGGTGCCTAGGGTTGGATGCTGGAGATAAACAATAAAAACTAAAAGATAAAGGTCTCAGGAAACAGCATGACTGGCCATGCCCTGTGTGAGCAGCAAGGGAGTTTATCACCATGTTTGTTGCAACCAGAAGACTGATAAAATCTCTGAAAAAGCTCTGTGAAGGGGTTGGGAATATGGCCTAGTGGCAAGAGTGCTTGCCTCGTACACATGAAGCCCTAGGTTCAATTCCTCAGCACCACATATATAGAAAAGGCCAAAAGTGGTGCTGTGGCTCAAGTGATAGAGTGCTAGCCTTGAGCAAAATGAAGCCAGGGACAGTGCTCAGGCCCTGAGTTCAAGCCCCTGGACTGGCAAAAGGGAAAAAAAAAAGCTCTGTGAAGATATTGAAACCCAGTCACTGGTCAGACACAAAGGTATAGATATAGCAAGTGAGTCTATTGTAAGCTCACTATGATGGTATGAGCCACTGGACCAACTACATCCTAATTATAGTTGTTTTAATGACAAATTCAGTGTAACTATCACAAAACTCTCTGAAACAATGTTTCTATTTGTTTAGTATTGCTATAAAATGGTAAGGCTCATCCTGTCTTGTGATATAGATCATCATTATCTGTTAATAAGAATTAAAATACTCATGCATATGAATTCTTTTCTTATTACACAGAATCAAAAATTATCCCAATAATAATGCTGCTAGCATTGGGGCAGATACAGTTAGAGCTTTACCCTAATTCTCTTTGCCCACCCCTCTGTGAATTTAAAGCCTCTTAATATGTATTTGTAATTCTAATTGAGAATGTTTTTGTGGCTACCTTGGCAGATAAAGCCCTGTGCATGGCAAAGTAAATGCACCTCAGGGAGGTATAAAGAATCACTGTACCTCAGGGAGCCCCCACCTTACCCTGCATGGGAAGAGAAAGATAAACACTCTAGCTTCTTTTTTGTATGTGTCAATCCTGGGGTTTGAACTCATGGCCTGGTCACTGTCCTTGAGGGTTTTGCTCAAGGCTAGTACTCCACAACTTAAGCCATAGCTCTACTTTTAGATTTTAGTGGTTATCATCTGGACTTCTTTGTCCGAGCTGGCTTTGAATCATGATCCTCAGTTCTCAGCCTTCTGAGTAGCTAGGGATGCGACACTCAGTACAAGCATTTTAGCTTTTTATTACCCTGGTTAAAATAACCCTGAGGGCTGTCTTTCACACTAGCTCCTAGAGTTCTCCCAGCAGGACTATACATCAGTTGCCCACTGTGGTAATTTTCTGGAAACAGTCTTTGTTGGCTTATTTGCCATTCCTGTCTTATACCTACAATTTCCAATTGATTCTATCTGGGATTCCTCCTAGAAATAATTTTAAGCACCCTAATCCTTGTCTCCAGTGTACTTCTAGAGTAATACAAACTAAAATAGCTGAGGATTTTTCTAACAAACTTTCCTGGTGGTAGAGCCAGTGAACTGTAAGGTAGAGATTTGTTATGCTGAATATATCCATAGAAGCATGGTATATGCCATTTATATGAAAGCAGAATAAAGATTGAAAATTGTCATAAAATATGTATCTGAATGATTGACCGTGACAAAGGTGGTTTCAAGAAGAGAGTACAAAAGCAGGCACTGGTGGCTCGGACATGCAATCATAGCTACTCAGGAGGCTGAGATCTGAGGGTAGCTATTCAAAGCCAGCCCAAGCAGAAAAGTCCATGGGACTCATCTCCAATAAACTACCCTCTCCTTAAAAGACAAAAGTGGATCTTTGGCTCAAGAAGCACAGTGCTAAACTTGAGCAAGAGAAGCTCAGAGACAGTACCCCATCCCTGAGTTCAAGTCCCAGGACTGGCACACAAAAATAGAAGAAAGAAGAAAGAGAAGGAGGGTGGGGGAAGGGTGGAGGGGGAGGGGGAGGGGAAGGGGGAGGGGGAGGAGGAGGGGGGCAGCAGCGGCCCAAGGGAATAAAAGAAAGTCTCCTGGAGAAGAGAGTGACACCTTACACTTTCCTTGTTATCCTGAGTGTAGTGTGTATTAGTTCATGGAAAAATACCTGAGAATGTCCAGACACATAAGATGTAAAGACAAGGAAGCCAAAGGAAATTACAAAAGGCTTTGTTTTATGTAAATACCAAGAAAATATTCTTTTTCCTTTACTTGTTCTTCTGCAGTGGAAGGCTAATAACTTTGAAAATCTTCTCATAGATAAAAATCATCTTTTCCAATTTTTTTGGAAATTAAAATTCATGTGGTTTCCCTTGTTTGTGATAACTAGAATGTGCCTATAAATCTACAAGTAAGCACACTGGATGGTTAAAAAAATACACTAAGAAACGATAAAATATACAGATCTCTACACATCCATACTGTGAAGCCAAAGGAGCAGATGTGCATATGATTATATAAAATAATACTTTACAAAATGAACTTTAATAAATGAAAACAAGAGATTGTTGTTGGATTTTTTTTTCTTTTCCTTTTGTCTCATTTGTTAGTTTACTTGTCTTTGGGAGGGTTGGGGTCACAGGAAAAGTGTGACAAAAGGTAAACAAATGCAGCAGTGGTACTATACATGATGTAGTAAATGAACTTGTGGGTGGGTATGGAAAGGAAAAACTGGGAGAGAGAAGAAAAGGGTGACACTGTCCAAAAATAAATGTACTCTTTATCTGACTTACGTAACTGGAATCCCTGTGTACATCACCTCTATAATAACAATAAAATACATTTTGAAAAGTCACAATACCAGTAAGAATGTTTCAATATGTTATTTTCTATTATAATTATTACTGCATTCTATTTTTATGGATTTCATTGTTGGTCTTTGTCATCCTATTCCCATGTAACGTTCATGATACTTGGGGGATATAGAAATCCAATGGATACATGATGCATCAAAAATTCAGTGGTACTAAAAATGAGAGTAATGGGGTTATAAATATGACACAATGCTCCCCCAAACCACATTTAACAAATGAACCAGAATTTGGTTAAGGTAACAGTGATATTCCGAGAAACTAGAAGAACCAAGAGATCTTATCATAGCTTCCTTACCCTTTATTAACGAACATCTTCTTGCTCTGAAAATGAAGACAGAAGAAGGAAGGACTTATTTCAGTAAGCCAAAGGCAAGCTATTCACAAAATATTCATAGCAAGAAGTGAAGGAAAAATATTTGGCTTGGTTTTGTTTAGTAGTCCCCATTGTTCTAGTAAGAATGAAATGCATGGACATGTATGCACTACAAAATATTCATTGCATAATTTTGTCAATTCTGCGTAAAGGTTGTATGCGTTTATATTTTAATTTAAAAGTAGCATTTGGAGTCTTGTATATGGGGATTTCATGCTGTAATCCTAGCTACTCAGGAGGCTGAGATGGAGGTTTGAAGACAGCCTGGACAAGAAAATCTGTGAGACTCATCTCCAATTAATTACTACAAAGCCAGAAATGTAAATATGGTTTGAGGGGAAGAGCACCTCCTTGAGAAAGTAAAAACAAAACAAGTGAGAGTATCAGCAGCACAAGAGTGTGTTCACACACATGCGTACACATTCACACATAAATTTAGTATTGGGTAACCAAAAGATGAATGGTCAAATTCATATTAATATTTAAATTTCTAAATTTTCATTTACTTAGAATTACATTAAATCCAAAATTAAAGATTATAACAAATTCAGAGAGAGAGAGAGAGATCAAAGACAAAGCTTTATATCTTCCTGACTTTGATGATACTCTCTGCTTTTAAAACAAGGGGCTTATTTTTTAATCAGCACAAATAACTTGTACAATAGAATTCATTGTGATGCCTCCATACATGTATAAATTGCACTTTGTTCATATGCACCCCTTCTATTACTCTTTCCAAACCCCCATTTCCCTCCTCTTTATACAGTTTTGATTTGGATTTCATTATGCTATTTTTGTGCATATATAAAATGTATTTCAAGCATATTATCCCCTTATCATCCTCTCCTTTATTCTTCCCTTCATTCTCCCCCAAACAGTCCTCTTTTTGCAATCATGTCATATTATTTTTTTAGGACTAGATTCTGCCTATGAACAAAACCATGTGCTATTTGTCTTTCTGAACTTGGCTTATCTCGCTCTTTGTACTGGGTCCTGCAATTTATGTAATTGGAGATTGCCTTGATAGCTGAATTTGTGGTTTTCAAAAAGTCTGCAGCTTCACAAGCCCCCACTTGATGGTGGATGCTGGAGTCCCTGGGGGGGGGGAGGGGGGAGAGGCATTGTGGGAATAGGCATTATTTAGCACTGCTAGCAGAAGGAGAGGAAGGCCAAATTAAGAACCCACAGAGGAGGGAACGAGTAAGGGAAGAAAGTGGATGGAGGATTCTCTAAGAGCTTTACTTCAGTAAGAAAGCTACAGAAACAATGCAATGCTGGGATATAATCATCTGCCATTTTCCAAGTGGGCAAATCAAGAAGAGATGGGAGCGGGGGAGAGGCCAGAGTTCCTGCCTCACCATGGCAGCAAAAAACATTTCAAAAGCCTGAGCAAAGCCATTCTCCCTCAAAGCTAAGTGTACACAATGTGAAAGACAACAGGAATTGGTTGAAAATGTCATTTGTTGTGAAATCTAAAGCAATCTTAAGCTTTATCCCCGTGCTTAACCCTTGGTATTTGGTGTTGGGGGAAAAAGGGGATAAATGAATTTCTGCCTCTCACATACACCAGGTAAAGAATATTTGCAAACTCTGTACTTCTCTCATTGCTTAAAAGAGGTTTAGATGATTTTTATCTCTATGTCTTAATCTCTACTCAGGAGCTCAGATACTTAAATATATTAAATATGCATATATATGTATATACATACACACATATGTTCTTGCAGATATAAAATAGTCTCTAAATACAAATTAAGTGAAATCGAATAGTTTGTTCAATGTCATACAAATTGCTAAGTAAAAACTCAAAATTTTGTACTTTTTAACATAATGAATAAGATAATGAATCTTGTTCCTTTACTTGATAAAGACAGCATATGTTTTTCTCATTTGGTGTTGGTTGGTATGGTTTTTGTGGCAGGAAAAGATGATGATTCATTTTAAACCAAGAGCTGCTTCAGATATTGAGGACAGCTGATTACTCACCTAATTTCCATCTGTAACCATAATTCTCTTTTGTCATATAATATAAAGTAGTCATAGTTTCTAGAGACTTGGAGAACCATGTCATTCAACAAACCAGCAAGGATACATAAGAACTGCTGATATATATGTGCATGTGTATATATAGACATATTATATATACAATTATATATAAATACACATACATATATATAATTATCAAACTTCCTGATCTAACTGGTTTCTAGAACTCTTTACCAAACCATAATATAGTATACAAACACACTAATACACCTTCTGCAGGATATGCCATATTGTAAATCATAAAACTATAGGCAAAAAATTAGAAATAGCTGAAATCATGTAAAGTATGTATTTGAAATGAAAGAAATATTTGGAAATTTAATGGAATTAAAAATGTTAAATAAGAAAATATTGAAGGAGCTTGGAATATGGCCTAGTGGTAAAGTGCTTGCCTCATATACATGAAGCCCTGGGTTCAATTCCTCAGTACCACATATATAGAAAAAAAAAGCCAGAAGTGTTGCTGTGGCTCAAGTGGTAGAGTGCTAGCCTCGAGCATAAAGAAGCCAGGGACAGTGCTCAGGCCCTGAATTCAAGCCCCAGGACTGGAAAAAAAAAAAAGAAAAAGAAAACATTGAAATACACACATATTTAGTAACTAAATATAACTTTTCTAAATTACCCATGGGTCAAAAAAGAACTCACAAAGAAATTTTAAAATGCTTTTGAGCTGAATGTTCATGATATCATGATCTATCGGACAAACAAGATTTATGTCCATGTAACCCTAACACTAGTGAAGTTGAAGCAGCAAGACTCTCACAAAAAGTTACATCAGAAATGAGAAATCTCAAATCATTATAAGCTCTTAATTTATGAACTCCTCAAAACAAGAGCAAAGGAGACAAGAAGGCAGACAGAAGGAAGAAAATGGCAAATCTTTCAGTAGGAATCAATAAAGTACAAAACAAAAATTGACAACCCTGGTGGAACATTACTATAATAACAGCACTTATTAGAGAAAAGTAGGATAGCAAGTTTGAGGTGAGTCTAAGATTCATAAAGGGAGCCTGCCTCAGAAAATCAACGGCTGGAGATCTTGCTCAGTAGTACAGTGCATAATCAAAGCCTTGGATTCAATCCACAGCACCACAAGTAAACTACACTAAAGGAAAAAAAATCAAATGAGAGTTACTATTTTTGTTTGTTTTTTTTTTATTTTGTTTTGAGACAAAGTTTTGCTGTGTAGCCCAGGCTGGCCTTGACCTAGAAATATCCCTGCCTCGATTACATGTATGACCTCTTAAACCTAGACAAAGTTTATATTCTGACCAGATAAAACTGCCAAAATTTTTAATGATGGACCAAAAGGAAAAAAGATAAGAATCACCAAAGGAACTTCTTCCATCTAAGAAAGATTATCAGCCAGGCACTGGTGGCTAACGCCTTTAATCCTAGCTACTCAAGAGGCTAAGATCTGAGGTTCACAGTTCGAAGCTAGCCAGGGCAGAAAAGTCCCTGTGAAACTCTTATCTCCAATTAGCCACTCAAAATCCAGAAGGGGCACTGTGGGTCAAGTGGTAGAGCACTAGTCTTGAGCAAAAGGACTCAGGGGCAGTGCCCAGGTCCTGAGTTCACAATTAACAAAAGAAGGAGGAGGAGGAAGAAGAGGAGGGTGGGGGGAGGAGGAGGAGGAAAGATTATCTAAAAAATCTACACAGTGATGCTTTAATAATTGAGTATGTTTCCCCTTATACTAGAAACATCTCCACATTGTTAGAAAAATGTATTTTGGAAATGAAGAAGTAAAACATCATAAATAATATAATGTATGTAGAACTCCCAAGGGCTCCAAATCACTATTAAAACTAAAAAACAAATTCAGTAATGTTGCATGATACGATTTCTTTTTTTGTTTGTTTGTTTACCAGTCCTGGGGCTTGGAACTTAGGGCCTGAGTAATGTCCCTGGCTTCTTGTTGCTGAAGGCTAGAACTCTATCTCTTGGCCCACAGCACCACTTCTGGCACTTTTGTCTGGAACTTCTGTTTATGTGGTGCTAAGGAATCGAACCCAGGGCTTCATGCATGCTAGGCAAGCATTCTACCGATAAGCCACATTCCCAGCCCCTGCAGCATACAATTCTAATATATGAAAACCAACTCGTGTGTGTGTGTGTGTGTGTGTGTGTATACTAAACCATCCAAAATGAAATTAGGAAAAAATTCAGCAATAATATAAAAAAATCAGCAGTTAAGAATAAATTAATAAAAAAATAGAATAAAAAATAAAATATTCTACTTACATAGATTATCCTTAAAAGGCATAGCCATAGAAACAGAAAATAAGTTAGTGGTTGCCAGAGACTAAAGGGGAGAAAGTAAATTAAGTGTAAGTAAGTAGATTTCTTTTCAGGATGATAGACATTGTATACAAGTAGGTGATATCAATAGTTACACAACTTAATAAATTTACTAAATATTATTTAATTCTACACTTTAAATAAGTCTATAGTATATAAATTATGCCTAGCTGGGCACTAGTGCTCATGCCTGTAATTCTAGCTTACTCAGAAGGCTGAGATGTGAGAATCACAGTTCAAAGCCAGCCAGGGCAGGAAAGTCTTGAAACTCTTATCTCCAATTAACCAGAAAAAAAATCCAGAAATACAACTGTGGTTCAAGTGGTAGAGTACCAACCTTGAGTGAAAAGAGCTCAGGGATGGCACCCAGGCCCTGAGTTCAAATTCCAGACAGATCCCCACCCAAAAGCCTAAATAGCTAATAATTCTAATATAAACCAAATTCCCCATTTGAGTATGGAGCATCCTTCAACTACTTTGGAATATTGGCTACTGTTTGTGACCCATAAACCAAAGCCCATAGTAGCATCATTTATATAAGGCTAAAATTATAATATACTATTTATTGAATTCATACTATAAGCTTAGTACTGTCCTTAAAACACTTGAAATACATTTGTTCCTTTAATGCTCGTAATAAATTTGTGAGTTAGATTAAGTACCTTGATCAAAGTCACACAGAGGGCTAAACCTGGATTCAAATTCATGTCTGTTTGATCCTGGGCATCTATTCTACATCTCCACATTCTCAAGGTTCTGCATAAAACAAAAAGAACAAATCATTCCTTTAAAGACTTGATAGCTACTTGATAACTTGGCATAAGACCAATTATCTTAGTTCTGTTTTCTGTTGCTTTAACAGAGTACTTGAGACTGGGAAGTTTAGAAAGGAAAGACATTGCTTTAGTTCATTGTTCTAGAGGCTGGAAGCCCAAGATTAGGTGGCCACATCTGGTGAGGGCCTCATGCTAAAGGGCTGTAATAAGGAAGAAAAGCAGAAGGACATGAGAGGACATAATCACTCAACCACTCACTCCTGCCTGAACTAACTCACCAGCAGAATTAAACAGTTATATGAGAAAGGCATTAATCTTTCTTAATGACCTAATCACCTCTTAAAGTCCCCATCACCCCTCAACACCATTATATTGAGAATCAAAATTTTGACATGTTTTAAAGGATCCTAACCATATTCAAACCATATTCAAACCCTAACAGTAATTACGAACACAGACTTTAAGGAAGATATCTTTATCTAACACTGTGTAAAAGTCACTCTAGACTTAGTGGCTTAATAAATAACAATGAATATTTGTTATTACCCTCTGTTTCTAGAAATCAAGAATAGAGAAACAGTTTGGCTGATTCTACCTCAGTGTTTCACATGAGATTGTACTCAAAATATCTGATGGGGACTGCCAAATAAAGGCTTGATAAATCTGGAATATCATTAAGGTGACTCACTCATATGTCTGGTAAGTTGGTGCTAGTTTCTATGTGTGTCTTTATAATATGACTGCTTGTTTCCTCTGGAGCAAGCTGTCTTAGCAACCATGGTAGCAGCTAGGTTGTCTTTTTGGATCTAACATCAGAGATCACACACCATCATTCAGCAATGGTGGACTTACCATAGGAAGAATACATGTAATACTAGAATACCAAAGACAAATATCCTCATGGACCATTTTAGAGGCTGGCTAATACAAAAATGTTTAACTCACTCTGGGAGGGTTCAAGAGCTGCAATTTTCAAGCATTCGGTTCCATATTTACAAGAGATATACACATGACACTCTCCCCAAATCAGAAAGATTTGGCCTAAAATTGTGGACAACAGCCTGTCTCTTTGGGCAGTGGTCCTTTTCTGATTGCTGCACATGGTAATTTAAGAGGATCCATATGGTGAATGGGAAGCTACAATGTGGCCCTTTGGGATCTCTACAAACATACCTTTTCTACTGTGAGTCTGAAATTCTATTATGGTAAGCCTCCCCTTGTTGATGATTTCCTATCCTTAGATTTGCTGCATTTCTCTACATTCTCTACTCCTTATATAAATGGCCTTTCCTGTGAGCTGTCTATCATCTTGAATCTTCTTTTAAATCTAACATTTGGAATGTTCTAAGTCTAGCATAGTAATTCAAAGTACTGGGTTAGGAACTCATTTGGGATACAGTTATCTTCTTTATCCACATACTCCTCGGGTTCAAACAAGCATAGATTGAAACTATTTGGGGAAAACCTGCATATTTTGTGTGATGGTGGCGCACGCTATGTAGCCAGAAAGCAGAGATCAGGAGGATCATGGTTCAATACCATCCTGAGCAAAATAGTTCACAATAAAAAGAGAAAACTTACTGTGGTGCCATACTTCTGTCAACCTAGCTACTGGGAAACATAAATAGATGGAACTCAGTCCAGGCTAGCCCCAGACAAAAAGCAAGATGCTATCTCAAAAATAACCAGAGGAATAAAGGTTGGAGGAATGGCTCCAAATGTTAAGCCTTAATACCTAACCCTAGCATCACAAAGAGAAAAATACATCTGTATTGAACATGTAAACAACACTGTAGCCATTTTTCCTTTAAAGATGTAGCACATCTGTTTAGATATATATTATGTTAGATATTATAAATAGTCCAGAGATTACTTAAAGTACAAAGGAGGACATGCAAGGGCTCTATGAAAATACTGTGCATTATCTAGAAAGAAATTTGCACATTTGTGGATTTTGATTTCTGCAGAAACACCTATAATCCATATCCCATTGATTCCAAGGGATAACTGTGTGTGTATTGTAAGTGCCTTCTAAAACATTTCCCTGTCTTCAAATGGATGCATGCAGAAGTTTCTGTTATTTGCAGGCAGATAGGGAGCATTTCTATCTCTTCAAATCATATCAAGTTGATTTAAAACATACCTATTCATTCATTCATTTGATCAGCCAACCAGCATTTACTGAGTTTCTACTAATACAGTCATTTCTCTAAGCACTAGATAAAACTCATCTCCAAAACTTCCAAGTGGGAAAATGAAACACGAGGCTTCTTGAGATCACAAGAGAGGAAAAGGAGCTTACAAGAGGCATTTCCAATACAGCACCCTATAGCATGCATATACTACAACTGGAAGGGGAAATTTTCCAGAGCCTACAATACACCTAGGAAAAGCTTGTCAGCCAAAAGAAAATCCTAAATTAGTTCCTTTAACTGCAGCATTTTAAAGAGTACATTTAAAATACCACCCCCATGAACACTTCAGAAGGTACATTTCTGAACCTTATGAATATGAAAACATAATTCCCATCTAAGAGTTGATATTCTGCTTAAAATAAGATAGCTAACAAATGTTGCCTCCTGAATAATTAGATACTGGAAGTGCTCAAAGATATCAGGACAGGGTACCATGGCTTTAAAAACCAATCAATGGAAAATGTATTCACATTCTTCAACACCAAATTTTTCCCCATTAACAAAGGATAAATGGATCATTTATTCAGTCAAGACTCAGTGTTATTCTGAATTGTGACATTGAGAGTTGGCTGTGGGAATCCAGCAGCAGATGAAACACAGCCCAGCTTCAATGAACTTTACAGCCCAATAGAAAGGCATGAATAGGAGAAATATTTCAAAACTCATTCACAGGAGCAATGAGTATTAAAAAGAAAGAGAAAGTCTAGCCCTAATACAAATCTACACTTGACTAAACATGACACTATCTATGCCTCTATTTTAGCGTATATTAAAGCAGTATAACAAATTTGTCGTACAAAGAAAGTTCTAGGGGGCTGGAAATGTGGCTTAGTGGTACAGCGCTTGCCTAGCATGCATGAAGCCCTGAGTTTGATTCCTCAGCAGCACATAAACAGAAAAGGCTGGAAGTGGCGCTGTGGCTCAAAAGAGTGCTAGAGTGCTAGCCTTGAGCAAAAAGAAGCCAGAGACAGTGCTCAGGCCCTGAATTTAAGCCCCAGGACTGGAGAGAGAGAGAGAGAGACAGAGACAGAGAGAGACAGAGAGCGACAGAGAGAGACAGAGACAGAGAGAGACAGAGACAGAGACAGAGAGACAGAGAGAGACAGAGACAGAGAGAGAAATAGTTCACACTCCAACTTCATCATTTAGATTCTAGGAGACCTTGGGTAATATAAATTGTTTTTCTAAGTCCCATTTTCCTCATCTGGAAAGAAAATCTACTTTGCAGTGCCTTTGATATAATTAAGTGAGATGAAATGATATAAATACTGTGTGCCATAAATAAGTGTCTAAAAAATTTTTGCTAGTACTTAGAACTGGAACTCAGGGTTTCACACTCTTACTTAGCTTTTTAGTCAAGGCTGGCATTTTATCATTTGATCCACAGCTCCACTTCCAGGATTTGTGCTAGTTAATTGGAGATAAAAACTTTCTTCCTGGGATGGCTTTGAACCTCAATCCTCATATCTCAGCTTCCTGAGTAGCTAGGATTGCAAGTATGAGCCACCGACTCTCAGTCTTAGTATCTATATTTACTTGGCTTATTTGAAGTAATATTAAAATTGGTTTCCATTCCTCCAGTCAGTGCTAGCATTATGAAAGGTTTAGATGAACATTTTCTTTATGTGTTTTTTTTCAATCATTTCTTTATATCTTTGGCATCTTTTGCTGAAGGATAATATGGGGTCCCAACACTTTCTTACTTTTTTTTAGTTATTGTAAAGATGATGTACAGAAAGGTTACACTTACATTATTCAGATAATGAGTACATTTCTTTTTAAACAGTGTCATCTCTTCCCTCCCTTTCTCCCAGTTTTTCCTTCTCATCTCCTCTACATAAGGTTTCAACCTAGTGTCTAGTATCACTACTGCATTTATTCACCCTTTGTCTCACAATTTCTGTGCTCCCCCTTACTCTCCCCCAGATAAACTTACAGATAAACTTACAAAGGATACAAAAGGTACAGAAAACATAAACAGTAATAAAGAAAAAAACAAGAACTCGTGTTTCTATTTCTTGGAGTTCATTTCAATAAATATCATTTTATATGATCAAAGCTATTGAGCCTTTGAGAGCCTCTCTGAAGAATATCCTCCTTTTGTCTCACTGACAACCTTTTCTTTTATGTCTTACTTGGCTGCACTTGGATTTTGCTAGCCCCAGTTATTTGGGAGTATGTGTTTTCATTCCAACACCCCAAGCCTTATTTCACTTTTACTTCACCCTTCTTCTCAAAGACATACTTGATGAACACTTGGGCTCAAGATCTTAAGTAAAACCAACTTTTGAATCACAACACTTAGGAACACATATTAGATAAAGCTTTTAGTACATCCCTGAGATACCATTAAGGACAATTGGTCTCACTTTTCTAAGCGGCTAGGATAGTCATTTTAGAAAGACAATTTGGGGCTCTGAATTTTTTTCTTCTATATCTCTCAGATGTATTGTATCACATTTCATCCACTACTCTAAAAGTTGTCAGTACAAAGCAAATAGTTATTATCCACCTTAAAAGAGAAAGCAAAGATGTGTCATTCTTTGGTTTACTGTACTTTTTCATGTCAATGAATAGTAATAGCTCATTGTCCTTCTGTCTTAAATTCTGCTGGTATTGTTCCTAAATATAATATTATGTAACTTAAGAATCCCATATAACTCTTAATAAACGGCTATAGTTTCAGCTTCTCTAAGTTATTATTAAACTCAGATTTCTCTGTGTTCCAACTGCTTATATGTACATACCCACACTTATGTTTCTACTAAGCCAGTAGTGTAAAAAACAAAAAAGTACAGGTTCCCAAGTCAGATACATTATGGCTCCAATACTAGGTCTACCACTTACTTATTGTCTAGGACTTTGAAGCTATACCAAAATACTTACGCAAAATAACTTAGGGAAGAAGAATTTATTTTAGCTGACAGTTTCAGAGGTTTTAGCTCATCATGTAGGAAAGGATGTGGTAAAGCAGATCAGCTCACATCATGGCAGCCAGGAAACAGAGAGAAAGAAAAAAATGCCTGAACTAATGGCCTTTCTCCTTTTCCTCCTTATATTCCCTGTAGACACCCTGCTTATGGAGAAGGTGCCACCCACATTCAAGATGGGTCCTTCTCTTTAGTTAATCCTAGCTGGAAACACCCTCACAGATACACCCAATGGTATGCTTACTAATCTCCTAGGCACCTTTCAATCTAAACAAATTGACACTTGAGATTTATGCTAGCACTGTTGAGTAAGTAAATCATTTCCTTTCTGTAAATCTCAGTTTCTCCGTTTATGCCCTGGGTTTCTGAAATGGATAAATGACATTTACTAATTTATTATATATTTTATTATTATAATTATTATATAATTTATTTTTTCTAATTTAGCACATTAATACCTGACCTTTAGACATCAGCAGCCAATTTTAGATGAGACTTAGGAGGAAATGAATAATTTGTAACCTAAATTTCTACAGGGTGAATAATTCTTTGTAGATAAACAGCATAAACTCAAATGCCACTGGTATTCCCTTTATTTGCATCAGGACACCTGTGCCCCAAAGAAACTGAGAACTCCTGGGAGAATCTTATGTGTGGGTTCACAAATCTTCTACTGAAGTAGAAAATAATGAAGCAAAAAACAAGCTTCTCCTCATCCCTGCCCCACTCTTCCAGAATGCCATTTTTCACTCCTTGTGAAAGATTTTACTTCACCTCAAAGCTGTGAACTACATGAGATTTAAACAGTACTATTTTGTTTTTTGTGTTTACTCTGATATGCTTCACTGTCCTAGGCACGAATAATGAGGAGGAAGACCTGGTGTGGGTTGCATTTTGTCACTTGGTTAGGAAGCACTGCTGTTTTCCAAATGCTATAGTTTGGATGTTGAATGTATCCCCAGAGGCCCTTGTGTTGCTGGTCTCAGCCATCCGTCATGGCTCAAACCTGTAATCCTAGTTACTAGAGATGCAGAGATCGAAAGATCATGGTTCAAGGCCAACTTGAGTATAAAAGTTCCTGACACTCTATATCAAACCAATGCCTGGGTATTGTTGCATGTGCCTCTCATATCAAACTACAAGAGAAACACAATGCCTGGATGCAATGTGTTTATGTGTGTGTGTGTGTGTGTGTGTGTGTGTGTGTGTGTGTGTGTGTGTTTGACTGTAATCGCAGTAATGAAAGGAAGCATTAAAAGAGGATTACCATCTAGGCTGACCTGAGAATAAAATGGGGCCCTATCTCTAAAATAAGAAACAAAAGGGCGGTGCTGACAGAGTGGATCAAGTGGTTGAACATCTGGTCTGCAAGCATGAGTTTCTAAGCTCAAATACTAGTACTATCCCCAAAAGATGGGCTGGAAGAATTGGTCCTCAGTTCAGTTCTATTAGAAGATGAAAGAAACTTTAAGAGGTAAGATCTAGTAAAATGCATTTTAGTCCTTGGAGTCTCCTGGAAGGGGATAGTGGAATTCTGGCTCTCTCTTGTTCCTCTTTTCTGCTTCCTGGACACAATATGAGCTGTTTTGCTTTACTCCACTCTGCCATCAAGATACAGTGCCACAAGTTCAAATAGACTTGGAGCTTTCTCTTTATAAGATGACAATGTCAAGGCATTTGTAGCAACATTGGAAAGCTGACTAACCCATCAAGACCCTTATGAGACCCTTATAAGGAAGTATTCTTTACTTTTTGCTCCTGAATTCCCTCTTACCAATGGTTCTCAGACTTTGTCACTGGCAAAAAGTTTGGAAGCATACCATGTTTTCCTCCTCTGTAACATGTTGTTTCTGCCCTGCCCAGATCAACTTGGTCCTTACTAAATGTTAATATCAGTATTTCTTTACCTGTGGCTTCAGTACCATACCTGCCCAGTGGGTAACCCTTTTGGACAGTCTTCAACCAGTGACCCAGTATGTAAAGGTCACTCTCTCTGCCTTGTGTTCTAAATTGTTCCTAGAGTTACTCAGTACAGAAATGTTCTAGTTAACAATAGTGGTAACAACTGTGAAAAAGCACTTCTCCACTTCCTTATGGGTGTTTATTAAGATTATCTCTCAAATAAATTACTATGCTACCAATCTTTATTTTAAGATCTATTTCTTGGAGATGCACTCTCATTTTCCAGGTTTTTTCTCAAGGAAAAAAGAGGTCTTCATCCTTCAGATTAAATCCATGCATACTAGGATATGCTTGAGGACTTACAGATTAAGTATCCCTTATCTGAAATGCTTGGAACTAGAATCATATCAGATTTATTTGATTTGGGATTGGGAAATATTTGCACAAGCATAATGTCTTGGTTATGGAACCCAAATCTAAACATAAAATTCATTTATATTTCTTATATAGGGAGCCTGGAGGTAATTTTATTCAACATTTTTAGTGCATTTTGACTGTCACCCATCACATAAGGTCAGGTGTGGAATTTTTCATAGTATCAGATCAGCAATGAAGAAGTTTCAGATTGCAGAGCATTTCAAATTTTGGATTTTTAGATTTTAGGATGCTCAGCCTATACTAGTCCATCATTCCTTAGACCCAGTCAGGCTTTTAGTCCAGTCTAGCACTACCTGGTTGCTCTATAACAAATAAAACTACCTTGGCACTGTCCTTGAATATGAAGAATACCTGTTCCTCTATCCATAATGTTTCCTTAATTGTGTGTTCTATCAATATCTTTTTTGTTTCCCATAATTCCCTGTTACCATAGATATGTTGTATCGTAATTCCATGTTTTACTAACCACTGCTGCCACCATATTTCAAAATGTATGAGGCCTGAGAACATCTATCTTATTTTTTTTCTGTAACAAAACACCTTTATTATTATTATTTTGCCTGTCCTGTGGCTTGGACTCAGGGCCTGAACACTGTCTCTGGATTTTTTTTTTGTTCAAGGCTAGCACCCTACCACTTGAGCCACAGTGTCACTTCCGGCTTTTCTGTTTATGTGGTACTGAGGAATCGAACCCAGGGCTTCATGCTTGCTAGGCAAGCACTCTACCACTAAGCCACATTCCCAGCCCAACATCTAGCTTGTTTACCACCAAATCTCTATTATATATGCTAGTGCATGAAACAAGGTAAACATGCAAACAAGATACATTGATTGCAACAAAGTTTCCAGGAAAAAAATAAAAGCCTGATACCCCAGGTAGCTTGAACCATGGGAAAAGAATAACCCCATATTCATTAATAATACTCACTTTTTATAGAATGCCTGCAATAGCTTGGCCCTAAATTAATTAATAAGCATTATTCCATTGTATGTGACCATTAATCCTATGATAAAGGGCCTACTATTCTTATTTTACACATGGGCACTCTAGAATGAAGACAAAATCACCTTTTCCAAAGATACTTCTACTATGTAGCAAAATTGTGCTCAATCTCATATAGTACTAACAAGAGCTAACTTACAAAGCACTAGGCTTATCTATTGACCATTTCTCAATGCTACTGTGCTTTTAATGAGGAAACACAGGAAAATCACTACTGATTAGATGATGGTGACAATGCAATGACCACTATAAGTCAATATATGATCCAGCAGAAGTATGCAATTTACCTTACTATAGAGACACTTACACACTCATGTTTATCATTGTACTATTCACAATATACAAGCTATAGAATCAGCCTATGTGTCCATCAATAGATGAATGAATAAAGAAAATGTTGTAATATTCAACCATAAAGAAATTAAATTGGGGGCTACAGATGTGGCTTACATATTGAAATGCCTGCCTAACAAAGACGAGGCCATAAATTCAAACCCTAGTATGACTTTAAAAAAGTGAAATTATATTATTTTCAGGAAAATGGATAGAACTAGAGACAATCATGTTATGTGAAAGACAAAAGTCACTTGTTTCTCTTTATTTGGAAACTAGACCTAAAAGTAAGCACATACAGAATCATATACATGTATATAGAAAGAACATGTTTGTGATTATGGTACTGTTACAGAGGATTGAAGGGGGAGGGAGCAAAAAGAAACTGTTAGAGATGAACAATATTAGAATGCATTGCATCTGTGTAGGAAAATGGTATAGCTAAGCTCACTGAAAGTTGTTCAAAAATAAAAGGTGGAAGGTGGAGAAAAAGAAAGAAATCTAGGGTCAATCTGGCCCTAGATTAAAGCACCGTACATGCATATGTCAAATATACCACAGTGAAGCCTTTTTGTTTTTTTTTTTTAAATTTTTTATTATAAAACTGATGTACAGATAGGTTACAGTTTCATACGTTGGCATTGGATACATTTCTTGTACTGTTTGTTACCTTGTCCCTCATACCCCCCTCGCCCCGCCCCCTTACCCTTTCCCCCCCTGAAGTGTTCAGTTCTCTTACACCAAACAGTTTTGAAAGTATTGCTTTTGTAGTTGTTTCTCTTTTTTTTACCCTGTGCCTCTCAATTTTGGTATTCCCTTTCAATTTCCTAGTTCTAATACCATTATACACAGTTTCCAATATACTCAGATAAGATTACAGAGATAGTGTACATACAATCACAAGAAGGTGATACAAGAACATCATCAATAGTAGAAGCTACAGATACACATGGGATGTTGAAAGTAGTTACAACTGTGATATAACAATCATTTCCATAAAATGGAGTTCATTTCACTTAGCATCATCTTATGTGTTCATAAGGGTATAGCTATTGGGCTCTTGTGATCCTCTGCTGTGACTTGCCTAAATCTGTACTAATTATTCCCAATGAGGGAGATCATAGAGTCCATGTTTCTTTGGTCTGGCTCACTTCACTTAGTATAATTTTTTCCAAGTCCTTCCATTTCCTTACAAATGGGGCAATGTCATTCTTTCTGATAGAGGCATAAAATTCCATTGTGTATATGTACCACATTTTCCTGATCCATTCGTCTATGGAGGGGCATCTGGGTTGGTTCCAGATTCTCGCTATGATAAATTGCGCTGCAATGAACATTGTTGTGCTGGTGGCTTTACTGTGATTTTGTTTGTGGTTTTTTGGATAGATACCCAAAAGTGGGGTTGCTGGATCATAGAGGAGTTCTACATTTAGCCTTCTGAGGAATCTCCATACTGCTTGTCAGAGTGGCTGAACCAGTTTACATTCCCACCAACAATGAAGTAGGGTTCCCTTTTGGCCACATCCCCTCCAACAACTGTTATTGTTAGTTTTCTTGAAATATGACATTCTTACTGGGGTGAGATGGAATCTCAATGTTGTTTTGATTTGCATTTCTTTTATGGCCAGTGATGTAGAGCACTTTTTCATATGTCTCTTGGCCATTCTCATTTCCTCATCAGAGAAGTCTCTTTGTAAGTCTTTAGCCCACTTGATGAGCGGGCTATTGGTTCTTTGTGGTTTTGTTTTGGAGGAAGGTAATTTTTTTAGTTCTGCATATATTTTAGATATGAGGCCTTTGTCCGTTGAATGGCCGGTAAAGATCTTCTCCCAGTCTGTGGGCTTTCTGTTTATCTTGCAAGCTATGTCCTTTGCCCTGCAGAAGCTCTGCAGTTTGATGCAGTCCCATTTGTCCAACCTTTCTTTGATGTGTAGCCTTTCTGGGTCTTTGTTCAGGAAGTTCCGTCCTGCGCCAAGGAGCCCAAGTGTTTCTCCAACTCCTTCCTTTAGTGTTTTCAGGGTGTCTGTTTTGATTTTCAGGTGTTTAATCCATTTGGAATTGATTTTGGTGCAGGGTGATATATAAAGATCTAGTTTTAGTTTGTTGCATGTGTTGAGCCAGTTTTTCCAGCACAATTTGTTAAAGAGGCTATCTTTCTTCCAAACTATAGTTTTAACCCCTTTATCAAAGATTAAGCAGGCATAGTTCTGTGGGTTTATTCCCAGGCCTGTTCCGGTGCCAATACCAAGCTGTTATGATTACTATAGCTTTATAATACAACTTGAAGTTGGGTATTGTAATTCCTCCAGCACTGTTCTTTCTTCTTAGGATTGTTTTTGCTATTCTAGGTCTTTTATTATTCCATATGAATTTCTGAATTGCTTCCTCTATTTCATCAAAAAATGGTGTTGGGATATTAATGGGTATTGCATTGAATTTGTAGATGGCCTTTGGCAATATTGCCATTTTGATTATATTAATCCTCCCAATCCAGGAGCATGGGAGGATTTTCCATTTCCTTAGTTCTGACTTAATTTGGTTTTTCAAGGTTTTAAAATTCTCCTCAAAGAGGTCTTTCACTTCTTTGGTTAAGGTTATTCCTAGGTATATGGTTTTGGGGGCTATTGCAAAGGGAGTTGCTTTCCTCATATCAGCCTCGGTCTTCAGGTCGTTAGCATAGAGAAAGGCCGTTGATTTTTGAAGGTTTATTTTATATCCTGCAACTTTGCCAAAGTTTTAGATCAGCTCTAGTAGTTTGGGGGTAGAGTCTATGGCATTCTTTAGGTATAGGATCATGTCATCTGCGAAGAGAGAAAGTTTAACTTCATCTTTACCTACTTGGATCCCCTTTATATTTTCTTCTTGCCTGATTGCTCTGGCTAGGAATTCTAGTACTATGTTGAAGAGCAGGGGAGAGAGGGAACATCCCTGCCTTGTTCCTGACTTTAAAGGGAATGGCTTTAGTTTTTCACCATTTAGAGTTATGTTTGCTGTTGGTTTGTCATAAACTGCCTTGATTATATTCAGGAATGTTCCCTGGAATCCCAGTTTTTCCAGGGCTTTTAGCATAAATGGGTGCTGGATTTTATCAAACGCTTTTTCCGCATCCAGAGATAAAACCATGTGGTTCTTTACCTTGCTCCGGTTGATGTGGTGGATTACATTAATTGACTTGCGTATATTAAACCAACTTTGCATCCCTGGGATGAATCCAGTTTGATCGTGGTATATGATTTTTTTGATGACCTGTTGAAGTCGATTGGCCAGAATTTTGTTGAGAATTTTTGCGTCTATGTTCATCAAGGAGATCTGTCTACAGTCCTCTTTCCATGATGAGTCTCTGCCTGGTTTTGGGATGAGGGTTCTACTGGCTTCATAGAATGAGTCTGGAAGTGAATGTTCTCTTTCAATTTCATTGAAGAGTTTGAGAAATATTGGTGTGAGTTCTGTTTTGAAGGCCTTGTAGAATTCTGCTGTGAAACCATCTGGACCTGGGCCCTTCTTGGATGGGAGATCATTTATTGCCGTTTCTATTTCAATACTGGATATGGGTCTGTTTAGGAGGTTTAAATCTTCATGGTTCAGTTTGGGGATAGGAATTTTTCCTTGAAAATCATCCATTTCATCCAAGTTCTCGAATTTGTTGGCATAAAGGTTTGCAAAATAGTCCCTTATTATTTTCTGAATTTCGGTTATTTCTGTGGTGATGTTACCTGTTTTATCTCTTATCTTGTTTATTTGAGTGTGCTGCCTTCGTTTTTTGGTCAGGTTTGCCAGGGGTCTGTCTATCTTGTTGATTTTTTCAAAGAACCAACTCTTTGTTTTGTTGATTCTTTTGATGGTTTTTTTTTGTCTCTAATTGATTTAATTCTGATTTGATTTTGATTATTTGCTTCTGTCTATTGACTTGGGGTTTGGCTTGTTGTTCTCTCTCAAGGAAATTAAGGTGCTTCCTTAAATTATTGAGTTGCTGTTTCTCCAGTTTGTTGATGTATGCACTCAGAGATATAAATTTTCCTCTGAGTACTGCCTTTGCTGTGTCCCAAAGGAGCTGGTACTTTGTGTCCTCAACTTGGTTGAATTCCATAAAAATTTGAATTTCTGTTTTAATTTCTTTAATGACCCTCTGATGGTTCAGCAGTGTGTTGTTTAGTCTCCATGAATTGTAGCGATTTCTGTGGTGGCTGTTTGAGTTGAGCTCTAATTTTATTCCATTGTGGTCTGAGAGAATGCAGGGAATGGTTTTGATACTCCTGAATTTGTACAGATTTTCTTTTTGCCCTAAGATGTGATCTATTTTGGAGAATGTTCCATGTGCTGCCGAAAAGAATGTGTATTCTGTCCTTGCTGGGTGAAATATTCTGTAGATGTCGATTAAGTCTAGTTGGTCTAGGAAATTGTTTAGTTCTGTGGTTTCTTTGTGCAGTTTTTGGCATGTTGATCTGTCCAGAGGTGATAGTGGAGTGTTAAAGTCCCCAACTATCAATGTGTTTGGGTCTATGAGGGTTTTTAGAGTTAGTAGTGTTTGTTTGATGAAGTTGGGTGCTCCTGCATTTGGTGTGTAGATATTTACTTTTTTTTATTTTTTTTAATTTATTTTATTTTTTGGCCAGTCTTGGGCCTTGGACTCAGGGCCTGAGCACTGTCCCTGGTTTCTTCCCGCTCAAGGCTAGCACTCTGCCCCTTGAGCCACAGCGCCGCTTCTGGTCATTTTTGTATATGTGGTGCTGGGGAATCGAACCTAGGGCCTCGTGTATCAGAGGCAGGCACTCTTGCCACTAGGCTATATCCCCAGCCCGGTGTGTAGATATTTAGAATGGTTATTTCTTCCTGTAGGAGAGTTCCCTTTACTAGTATGTAGTAACCTTCTTTGTCTCTTCTTACCTTTTTTAATTTGAAGTCAATGTTGTCTGATACTAGGATTGCAACTCCAGCCTGCTTATGGGGGCCATTTGCTTGATAGATTTGATTCCAGCCTTTCACTTTTAGAAGATGTTTACTTTTGCTGGATAGATGTGTCTCATGGAGGCAGCAGAAAGATGGATCTTGATTTTTGATCCAACTTATGAGCCTATGTCATTTGATTGGAGAATTAAGTCCATTAATGTTGAGAGGATTGAGAGATGATCGTTTGTTCCTTTCATTATCACTATCTTGTTTAAAGCTGTGCCTTCCCATTTCTTGATCTGATGTTTACTAATTAGGGTTCATTTCTCTGTCTGTATTGGGATCTTGATTATTGTCCCTGTATAGTACATCTTTGAAGACTTTCTGTAAAGCTGGTTTGGTGGAGATATATTGTTTCAGTTTTTCCTTACTGTGGAAGACTTTTATTTGACCTTCGGCTATGAAGGAGAGTTTGGCTGGGTACAGAATTCCTGGTTGATAGTTATTTTTATTTAGAGTTTGGTATACTTCATTCCAAGCTCTCCTTGCTTTCATGGTCTCTACTGAGAAGTCTGGGGTAATTCTGATTGCTTTTCCTTTATATGTGATTGTTTTCTTTGCCCTAACAGCTTTGAGTATTTCTTCCTTGCACTCTACTGAACCTGTTTTGATCACAATGTGTCGGAGGGATGTCCTATTCTGGTCTGGCTGATTTGGGGTTCTAAATGCTTCTTGTATCTGTATAGGCCTTTCCTTCTGGATATTTGGGAAGTTCTCAGCTAATATTCTGTTAAATAGGTTGCCTATCCCATTAAGCTCTTTCTCCAAGTTTTCCTCAATACCTATTATTCTTAAATTGGGCTTCCTGATCATGTCTTGAATCTCCTGTAGCGATCTGTTTTGTTGATTGGACTGGATTTTTATTGATTTTTGATCTTTCTCCATAGAATCTAAGGAATCTTCAGCTCCTGAAATTCGATCCTCTGCTTCAGTTAGTCGGGACTGTGGGCTAGTTACTTGATTTCGAATCTCTTTTGCTTCTGACTGGTCTTTCCTGATAATTTCCATGTCATTTTTAGGTCTTGTATGGACTTCTTTACTTCATTAACTTCATTACTTTGGTTTTGAGAGTTGTCTCTCAAATCTTTAAGCTGGTTAGCTATCTTTTCATTTGACTCTTGAAGTTCATTTATCTTTCTATTTGTGGATGCCATGAAATTCTCCATTAATTTTTGCTTTGCCTCCTCACGCTTTAGAATAATTGACTGAAGAGATTCAAACTTTTCATTTATCATGTTTATCAGTAGACTTTGTAGAGCTTTTTGGGTGTTCTCTTCTATGTCTTTGATTGACTGCTCTGCTTCCTGCTTGTTTTGAGTGGTGGATAAGACTTCATTGTTTGCCATCTTTCTTGTGTTTCTTCTGCCCATTTGAATTGGGGATGCCAGTCTACCAGCACCTGTGAGCACCGTTTAAGACCCAACGCAGCCCTTACCAAGCACTGTTGTGTAAATCTTACAAGTTCACAATTATGTACAGTTACCCTGTATACCTGTGTATAAAATTAGATTTGGTGTTCCTAAAGAATACAATTTCAATATAACAACTGATCCTGGGCCCTGTATTCAGTAGTTACTTATTTACTGTTACAACCCTATAAGCAATTCTTGTTTTTATATTAAGTTCTTTTAGGACTGGCTTTCTCTATGAACCCCTTTGATTCACTCGGATTTAGCTGGGATACCCTCTATCCAATAACCAGGAGTCATTGGAGACTGGAGGTCCCGGCAGTAAGTCAGGAGGGTATGTTGGAGGTAGTAAAGAGAATAGAGTAAAATGTATTGGGGAGGGGAGGTGGTTATTTTGGTTTAGTTTCAGTGACGTGGAAGTGTCGAAAAGAGTAGAATCAGTAGAGAGAATAAGGTTGCAATGATAGGTAATGGAGAGTTAGCAGCAAAGATTGGAGGTGTTATTCATAGGAAAGTAAGTTTTAAAGAAAGAGAATGCAAAGAGAGAAATAAAGTAAAAATAGTGGGAGACAGATGCACACAACAGAGAAAAATTATTTAAAAAAGAAAATAAAATAAAAAGAAAAAAAAAATCAGAAAAGGAACAACCCAAACAAACAGAAAAGAAAAAAAATTGATAAAACAAACAGGTAAAAATAGAAAACATGGGGGGGGGGGGTGGAAAAACGACGACGTTTCCGAATTGAAAAGAAAAAATTTTTTTTAAAGTTTAAGAAATGTTAAAAAGTTAAAGAAAAAAAATGGAGTCTTCCTTGTTTGGGTGGTCTTTCCCCAGTCTCTAGTTTCCTTGTGATGGTCTGCAGTCTATATTCCTGATTGTCTGGGTTTGGCAGAATTCAGCTTGCTCCTCTGTCTGCTGCGGGGCCGCAGCCTTTAATGCCTGCCTTAGAATAGGCTGTGGACTGAGCAGGGCGGGGCGCCTCTGGCCTGTTTTACCCAGCTGAGAGTTGCTTGCTTGTGTGAGGCTTCTGCCTCCTGGTCGGGCCGGCCTCCTTGGCGGAGGTGGCTATGGAAAGCAGCTCCTTTTCGGGATGGCAATTGGGCTTCCTCTGTGACAGGACCGTTTAATTGTCCCAGGTTCCTCCATCTGGTGTTTCCGTGCCGCCGGGAGCTGCTGGCTGTTTTCGCGTTAAATTTAGAAGTTCCGGCGGGCAGGGCGGGGCACCTCTGGCTCAGGTGGCCCTGGACACACCTCCCGCCTGGGCAGGGGGTATTCTCCTGGGTGGAGCTGGCTCTAACTGTTCAGTCCCTCTTGCCTTTTTCAAAGATGGCTACTTTGACCTCGCTTTTCCCAGGCCCGCTTTAGGTCCAATCTGGTCTGACCCTATGCCAGTGGCAAAGATGGTGCTTTGCTCTGGTGGTGGGGGAAGGGCTGCCTTGCAGAAGCTGCTCTGTGGGCGCGAGTGAGAATATCTTTCGTGGGGTACTCACGCTTTCTCTGCGATTTCAGGTCATCCTTGCTCAGCTGCCCCCTGGTCTCCACTGTGTGCTTTACCTGGGTGGAGTGCGGGTTGCTGTGCCTGGCGCTGTGCCAGCGCCGGCACTGGCATGGTGGCGGGATACCGCCCAGAGCTCGAATCTGTGTTTTCAGATGGGCAAAGTCGATTTTTCCTTCCTGGCCAGAATCCCTGTACTGTTACAACTTACGCTGGTTGTCTTTCTAGTGGTAAAAGTTTCTATGGGGTGAGAAAACTGCGATGCTGGAGGGAACTGAGCTAGTGCACTGCAGCTCCTCTGCTGTCTTCCTGCTACTCCTTTTTTTTTTTTTTTGCCAGTCCTGGGCCTTGGACTCAGAGCCTGAGCACTGTCCCTGGCTTCCTTTTGCTCAAGGCTAGCACTCTGCCACTTGAGCCACAGCGCCACTTCTGGCTGTTTTCCATATATGTGGTACTGGGGAATTGAACCCAGGGCTTCATGTATACGAGGCAAGCTCTCTTGCCACTAGGCCATATTCCCAGCCCACAGTGAAGCCTTTTTGAACAATTGAATATAAATTTTAAAAGTGGACAAGAAGAAAGATATACATAGAAGAGAGAGGCAGAAGAGAAGGCAATGTGACTATGGAGGCATAAATTGGAATGTTATGGTCTCAAACTAGATTCTCCCTTAGAGCCTTCTGAGGAAGCATGGTCTTGCCAATATCTTGAGTTCAGATTTATGGCCTCTATAACTGAAAGTAATAAATTTCTGTTGCTTGTCAGTGGAAATTTCTGAAAGTCTATCATTTGTCACTCTTAAAGGAAATTATAGGAACATGAAATTCAAGAGTTCTTAAAGATCACTTGGCTCAACTTCCCTCCGGAACCAGAATCAGTTTTCCAGAGTTCTGGGTAGAATATATTCAACCTCTTTTTGAGTATTTCCTTAATGAATAGCAATCCTTTTGTGCCATAGCCCTCTTCATTTACGGACAACTTTCATTGCTAAAGTTCTCCACTTCACTGAGCCCTAATCAGCCCATTACACATCTATAATCCTGGTGCTGAAGAAATGGGGGCAGAAGGATCAAGTGTTTAAGGTAGCCTGGGCTATATAGCAATATCTTATCTCAAAACATATATACCAATCCAGGTTCCAGTGGCTCAGGCCTGTAATCCTAGTTTCTCAAGAGGGTGCTATCTGAGGAGCCCAGTTGGAAGCCAGATGAACAGGAAAGTCTATGAGACTCTTATCTCCAATAAACTACCAAAAAGCCAAAAGTAGAGCTTTGGCTCAAGCAGTAGAGCACTAGCCTTGAGCAAAGAAATGCTCCGGGACAGCATCCATGCCCTGAGTTCAAGCCCAGAACCACAAAAAATACCTAACAAACATAAACTCATGTTGCTGCATAACAAATCACCCCTAAGATAATGGTTTGAGATGACTACTACTAGAGTCCCTTTAAATATTAGGCAGAAAAAGTGAAGTAAAGTGGGGAAGGTGAAAGCAGGGTAAGAATGAGGCAGAGTGGGAGATCAATCTTATCTTGAATGAAGGGTTTCAAGGTCTTAATAGCATCTGTGTCCACCAGGGGCATCACAGCTAGAGGTAGCCTTGTTCTCTGTCTCTCTTCCCAAACTGACAGGTAGAAGGAGAGGAGAAATGAGTCAGCATGATCAGCAGCAAAAACAGTGTTAAGGTATGGCTGTCAGGGAGAAGGTTCAGTGCTTTCAGATAAGAATCTCACTAACTGTTCTGTCCAGGCTAACTTCAAACCACAATCCTCAAATCTCAGCCTCCTGAGTAGCTAGAATTACAGGCATAAGCCACCAATGCCTAGCTTTTTTCAAGTATAAAAATTTGTGGAAAGTAGATAATATAGTGTCTAGAGAAAAATTTATAGCATAACATTAAGTGCAAATATTGCAGAAGAAGAAATATGTAAAGTTAATAACCTAAGCAGACACTTTAGGAAAATAGATCAGGAACAGTAAATTAAACTTAAGCTAGGCAGGGGAAAGGATATAATGAAAGTAGAGAAAAATCAATAAAGCTGAAAGCTGGGTCTGTGAAAAAGTCAATAAAAATCAGTAAACCCTTAGCCACAATGAAAAAATTAAAAAGATACAAATGATCAGTACCAAGAGTAAAACTAGTGGGTCACAATCAATCACACAAACACTAATTGATTAATAAGGGAACACTATGAATATTATTATGCTCATAAATTCAATATCTTAGGGAAAATGAACCATTTTCTTAAAAGATACAAATTACCAAATATCATTCAAGTATAGAAACCTGAGTAGCTCAATATCTATTGAAGAAATGTAATTGATAGTTTAAAAGTTGTCACCCTCAAAACAACTCCTAATCCTTATAATCTCACTGGTAATTCTACCAATATTCAGGAAAGGAAATATAGTGATTTCACCCAGTCTCTCACCAGAAATAGAAGAGAAGGAAACCTTTCTCAACTTATTTTATGTGCTTATCTTAACAATAAAATAAAAGATCACAAAGATATATCAAGACCAGGTAAAATTTATCCCAGGAATATAGACTGTTTCTATTTTCACAAATTAACATTATTTAAAAAACTTATTAAAAGACTAAAATTCATATTATTATATACTAGGTGTAGAAAAAGGTTTTAACAAAATATAAAGTCTATTCATAATAAAAACTCTCAACAAAATAGGAGTAGAAGGAAGCATCCTTAACCAAAAAAACCTAAATTAAACAGTAAACCTGAGAATTCATAGCAAAAGTCTGAATCCTTTCTCTCTAAAATCAGGAACAGGGTTCCTAACAAAAAGTGTATTACAACTACTTAGTGCAATAAGGCAGAGAAAAGAAATGAAAGGCACATAAGAAGGGATAATAAAATCATTTTTATTCCCAGATGACAGGATTATATATGTAGAAAATCCCCCCCCAATCTACAAGCAGTAACTTATAAAAATGTCACAATCACCAATTATGATTATTCTTGAAATAAATTAAAAAACAGAGGCTCTGATCATACAAAGAGAAAATAAAAAGAAGAAACTAATAGAAATTTTAGAACTGAAAATAAATTGGCCAACATTAGAAATTCATCAGAAAGTCCGTTAGCAAAATGAAAAGTAAAGGATTGGAGCAGGGAGAGACGGGGGTGGGGCGCAAGTAGGAGGTCAATGGGAACATAAAAGTAAAGCTAACTTTCTCAACATCAGAGCTGTAAGAAAAGGAAGGGAAACGAAAGGAAAAGAAGCAAGGGGAGGGGAAGAAAGAAGGAAAAGAAAGGAAAGGAAAACTACAGGGCAAAAAAATGTTTAAAAATAAAGAAATAATAGAGTACCTTCGTATCTAAGGTTTGATTCCCAGAACCACCAAATGAAAAGGAAGGAAAGACCAGCCTGTAATCCTGCTAGTAATCCTAGCTAACTCAGAAGGCTGAGACATGTGTATCAAGGTTTGAAGCCAGCCCTGGCAGGAAACTGTGAGACTCTTATCTCCAATTCAGCACTAAATAAATAAATAAATAAATAAATTTAAGCGATCCGGAAGTGGAACTGCAGCTCAAGTGGTGGAGTGCTAGCTACCCTTAAGCAAAAAAGGTTGGGGTCAGCACACCGGTCCTGGGTTTAAGTGCCAAGAAAAGAAAAAAAGGAGGGAATAAAGGGAGGAAGGGAAGGAGAGAGGAAAGGAATGGGTAAAATGTCCCTAAATTTGGGTAATTAATTAAATCTATAGATTCAAGAAACTGAACAAAACCAAAATAGGACAAATCTGTATCCCTGCTAATAGGGAAAATGGCTTTCAAAGACTGGTTTTTTTTAATACTTACTTATTTATTGTCAAAGTGATGTACAGAGGGGTTACAGTTTCATACTTAAGGCAGTGAGTACATTTCTTATCAAACTTGTTACCTCCTTCCTCATTTTTCTCCCTCCTTACCCCCTCCCCAACCTCCTCCTCATCCCCCCATTGTACAGTTGGACAAAAGTAATTATTTATATTCTGTCTCACTCAAAGAATTTGAAACAAATCCAAAAATAAATATATTCAAAATATATATATATATATACATATGTGTGTGTGTTTGTGTGTGTGTGTGTGTGTATGTGTGCTGCTATGGGAGCTTGAATTCAGGGCTCCCATACTCTTGTCTGGCCAAGCTCTACCCCTTGAGCCACACTTCCATTCTTTTTGTCGTTGTTATTGTTGATTAATTAGAGATAAGAGTCTCAAGTACTTTTATGCCTGGACTGGCATTGAACCCCAATGCTTAGATCTTAGCTTCCTGAGTAGTTATAATGACAGGCATGAGCCACTAACACTAAGCATATTCAAATGTTTCATTTAGCTACTTAGGTTTCATTAAGTCTAGAAAGATCTCAAACATTACTTAGCTGATAAGGTAGACAGTATAATGGCTCTACCAAACACATCCACTTTCTGAACCCCAGAGCCTGTGACTGTGTCATGTTACACAAGAAAGGAGGATTGCTGTTGTGAATCAGCTACCTTAAAATAGAAAAACAAATCTGTATCACCCGGGTGATCCCCAAATAACCAGGAAACCTTCAAAGTGGAAAAGGGAGGCAGAAGATGAGTCCAGAATGATCTTGGGCATACAAATGGGTATTCATATACTTCAAAATAACTGATAAATCTATAAAAATTTTCAAGCCTGAATCAGATCAAGTCTCTTTTTCACATTTAATAGGAAGGACAGAGGACAAGACAATGTGTCAAATGACAAATCAGTTGCAAGAAGATAGTTGTAGATTTAAAGAAATCTAAATACATATTAACGAATAATCATTCATAAACCTTGCTTAAATGCTATTTTAAATAATTCTAAGATAATTGTACATCTGAGCCTGACATTAAGGAGTTTTCATTACCCTTCTAAAATGTGGTAATCTTATCACAGCCATATATTTTCCCCAATGCTTGGGATGGGTCTTCAGGGACCCAGGATGTCACACAAGCAAGGCAAATGAGTATCTTTCACAGAGAGAGAGGTGTGTGTGTGTGTGTGTGTGTGTGTGTGTGTGTGTGTGTGTGTGTGTGTTCATTATATGTATGCTTTTAAAAAATCATTCCCTTAGAAGCATATGCTGAAATATGGATTGATAAAATAACCAAATCTAAAATTTGTTTCCAAAAATTCTGGGAAAAATTTGGGGACATAACCAACAGAAAACTGACCAAAAATTGCCAGTGTTGATGCTGGCAGTGGTTAGGTGGGTTTTCATTATAATGATGGTCCACAGGATAAGATGATTTGACAAGGTTTTTAGAGTTTGTAATGGTGCAAATAAATCCTATGGCACTCAGTAGAATCCACAGTTCAAATTTATATTGCAATCTTCTCCTAGGCTAGCCATATGCAAATACATCCTCCTTGGCAGTTTGGGGCTGCAGTAGTCAGTTGCAGCTCCTGTTCAGCTCAGGATCCCCAAGGGAAGTGACACTTCACAGTGCTCTGTGATGCTAGGTTAGGTTAGATGTGTTAAATGCCTTGCCAACATCTGCATCTTTATCAATATTTATCCAGATGTAGCCCCAACTTAAGACTGAACTTCTGTACTTTTGTCTCCTTCAATGTTTGAAATTCTCTATAATAACAGGTTTTATTTTTACTTTTGTTTTGTTTTGTTTTATTTTATTTTGTTTTGGAGGGAATCCTGGGGATTGAACTCTGGGACTAGGTGCTGTCCCTGAGTTTTCCTTCTCAAGGTTAGTGTTCTACCACTCATGTGATGGCTCCATTTCCTGCTTTTTCCATAGATAAGAGTCTCAAGGACTTTCCTGTCTGGGCAGGCTTTGAAAGGAGATCCTCCAATCTCAGTCTCTGGAGTAGCTAGGATTACAGGTGTGAGCCACCAGTGTCTGGATCAACTTTTTAAAAATATTAAAATGCTAAAAGGGATGGAGATATAGCTCTGCAATATTTGCACCAGCTTAACAAGCTTGAGACTCTGAGTTCAAAACCCCAGTACAGAAAAAAAAAGAACAGGAGAAAATACAGTTAGCCAAGTGATAGTGTCTCATGCCTGTAATCCTAGCTAGTCAAGGAGGCTGAGGTCCAGGGACCTGAGCTTTGACACCAGCCTGGACAGAAAAGTCCTCAAGACTCCATCATAAAACAAATCAGCAAAAATCTAGACTGGGGAAAGTTTCCAGTGGTAGAATATGAGCCAAACAAACAAGCCAAACAAGTGCAAGTCCCTGAGTTTAAGCCCTGGTATAGGGGAGGATGGGGGGAGAGGAAGAGAGGAGAGGACTTCTGTATGAGGCTCCAAAGATTTTTTTTTTTAATTCTCCATCATTATTCACTGCCAGTACTTGAACTTTGAACTCAGACCCTCTTGTTGTGTGTTTTTTTTCAACTCAAGGCTGATGCTCTACCACTTTTGTTATACCTCCACTTCAGGCTTTTTGCTGGTTATTTAGTGATAAGAATCTCATGGCTTTTCCTTCTGGGAATCCTGACCCACGACCCTCAGATCTCAGTCTCCTGAGTAGCTAGGATTACAGGTGCATGTTATCAGTGCCTGGATGAAGAAATATTTAAATGGAATCCTGTCCATGAAAGTACATACTAACTCTAAGTTTGGAGATGACACAGAAGTGGGGAGGAAGACGTGTGTGTGTGTGTGTGTACCTATGCACATGTGTGTGTATATATATACATTGGTATTATTGGGGTTTGAACTCAGAGTATCATACTTGCTAGACAGGTTCTCTACCACTTGAGTCATTCTACTAGCCTACTGCTTTGCATTTTTTCATGGGGATGAAAACTTCCACTCTGAGGGAAATCCATACAAAGCAAAAGGCTTCAGCCAAAATAAACCTCTTTTATCTCTTTTCTTTGTAAGTTATCTAGTCTCTTTCATTGTATTATTCATAACAGAAAACATTCTAGAGTTGGATGAAGGGCATTTCCTGACATTAGCTAACAAATATATTCCTCTCCTCCCCTTCTTTCCTTCCTGCTTTCTAAGTAAAGGAGTAGAAGAGAAAAGAAAGTTATTGGCCCCAAGCAGCAAAGAGCTAAGATTTCCTCCTCTCTTCTTCTCGGCTTCCTGTATGGTCCGGTCGCTCAACACTTTGTAATACCTAAAAATTGGCTCATTAGTTGAGAGTTCAATTGCACTATGTCTACCTCAACTACTCCTGCTACATCTACTGACAATGTACAATTCCAACAGATGTTATTACTATTCAGGTGGTTCAAGTCCTTATAGGAGGAGCAGTAGAAAGAGAGTATCAGGTTGACTAGCCTAGGAAACTTATTTCCAGGTGTGTTCTGTGAGTCTGAGTTCATCTAAAGGGAGAATTTCCAAAGCAGACCACAATCACTCATTACAGCCATGGATGTTTTGGGGGTTTGCACAGAAAAAGTCAAAAGCAAACAAAATCCAATCTTCTCAGACACTATGGAAAAGAAGCCTTCAGATAAAAGAAGTAGATGGGCATACTACCAAGAATTAAATGTTTCCTCTGGTTTCTTTGTGGATTTATCTTTTTTAAAGATGCTGGTTAACTAAAGACAATTTTAAAAGTCTAAAGAACCCCTTTGTTCAATGGCCTTTAACTAAATTAATCCCAATAAAATTCTGTGTGGCCTGTGCTACGATAAATATGTGCAAAAATCACAGCTTTGCCTGGGTGATAAGGAGGAAAAAGTAAAGATCAATTATTCAAGTTGTGATCTTCATTTTTCCAAGTTATGTGTTGGTTTGGATCAACATAGATTCTATTCCTTAACAAGTTACATTTGTTTGCCAACCAGCTAGTTTCTATGTGTTCTATCAGAATGGTTGAGATTTTGTTTCATTTGGTTGGATTGTTGCTTTGATTTAAATCATGAAATAGACATGCTCAGCCTGAGAGACAGATGGGAGGAAATGCAAACTGTGTATATGTGTGTGTGTGTGTGTGTGTGTGTGTGTGTGTGTGTATGTGGTAGTGGAGCGTGAACCCAGAGCCTAGGTGCTGTCCCTTAGCTTTTTCCACTAAAGATTGGCACTCTACTAATTGAGACACAGCTCTACTTTTCATTTCTTGGTGATTAATTAGAGGTAAAAGTCTTATGAACTTTCCTACCCAAGTTGGCTTCAGATCTACCTAGACTGTGGTTCTCAGCCTCCTGAGTAACTAAGATTACATGCATGAGCCACCAGCACTCCCACCTTTCTAATGGGAGAAAGTCACTGCCATAAAGAACCTGAGGAGGGAGAAATAATCAAAGCTCAGTGTTTTCCCAAACACAGCATGTTTCAATGGTTCCTTTGTATGTACATATGGACAATGTTTTGTAACTCTCATGAATGCAAGTTGGTTTCCAATTTTTTAAAACCACAACAACCTGTTTTCACTTTGTAGGGTTTCATGAATCATTAGTGAAGCTGATGTACCTCAGAGCCTGGTGTTTTACCTCCCGATTTCAACCAGCATCTGCTCCTCAGGCTGACGAATTAAGGCAACTATACACCAACTGTAGCATCTTCACCTGGGAATAGTTAAGGGCTCTTTTCCCCCTTCTTTCATCACCACTGCCTGCTTTCCAAGAAATAATGCTGTTCTTATTAACTGTGACATTGCTCTCTCACAAAAGAAAATCTCTAAGTCACATATTACTGGTTCACACCTGTAATCCTAGCTATTCAGGAGGTTGAGATCTGGAGAATCTGCCAGAATGAGCAGAAAACTCCATGAGACTCTGAAAAAATCAGCAAAAAGCCAGATTGGAGCATGTCTCAAGTGGTGGAGCGCTAGTGGAGCAAGGGAGCTGACCAAGTGTGAGGTCCTAAGTTCAACCTAGTAACTTTGGTATGGTTCAACCTATTAACCTGAAGCAATCATATATAAACAATGATTAGATAAGTGTGCATAATGGGGCAGATAGTTAAATAAAAGGCCGTGGGGCAATTTCAGCATTGTGCAGGAAGTCTCCAAATCATCAATACACCAATTCAGAGCAATTTTATTTTAAATACAGAAGTTCACAGCCAGATACAGAAGCCTATAATACCAGCTACTCAGGAAGCAGAGATAAGGAGGACTTCAGTTCAAGGCTAGCCTGAAGTGATAGCCCATCACAACCATTAGGCCAAGCTTGGCTGTGTGCTTCTGTAATGCCTGATATTTGTTTTATTCAAGATGCAATAATAGTAGGATTACAGGCCACACTTGATAAGGCATGGATGTGAGACCCTATTTGAAAATCTACTAAAGCAAAAGGGGCTAGGGAATATCTCAAATAATACAGTCCCTGAGTTTAACCTCAGTACACACACACACACACACACACACACACACACACACACACACACACAGTGGCAGCAGTTCCCTGATTCAACCTTTTAAAAAAATTTTAATTTGTTATTGTTATTATAAAGGTGATGTACTGAAGCATTATAGTTACATAAGTCAGGTAGTAAGTACATTTCTTTTGGGATAGTGGCCCCCCTTTCCTTACATTCTCCCAGTTTTCCCTCTTACTCCATGCTCAGGTCATATAGTTTGTTTTCAAAATAGTGTCTAGTAATACCATTGCTGCATTTTCACCTCCATTTCTGTGCCTCCCCTTACTTCAAAAGACAGATAAAAGAATAAACAAGACAAAAAGAAAAAAACGAAAAGGGCAACAAGGAAAATAATCTGTTTCAATTTCCTGGAGGTTATTGCAATAAATACAATTTTATATGATCAGATGTACATAGGCATTGTACCTTTGTGTTCCTCTTCTAAGAGTATCATCCTTTGATCTCACCATGCTTGAATGCCTAGAGTCTTGTGCAATTTATCATGTCCCCATGTATTTTAGGTCTAGCTTGCACATATGAGAGAACACATGCACCATTTGTCTCTCTGAGCTTTGTTGACCTCACTTACCATGATTTGTTCTAGGTCCATGCATTTCACTACAAATGACACAGTATTATTCTTTCTAATGGATAAGTATATTTAGGAACCACATTTTTTGACCCAGTCATCTATTTTTTTTTCCAGTCCTGGGGTTGGACTCAGGGCCTGAGCACTGTCCCTGGCTTCTTTTTGCTCAAGACTAGCACTCTACCACTTGAGTCACAGCACCACTTCTGGCCATTTTCTATATATGTGGTGCTGAGGAGTCGAACCTTGTGCTTCATGTATATGAGGCAAGCACTCTTGCCACTAGGCCATATTCCCAGCTCCCTCCACTCATCTATTGTAAGACAACTGGGCTGTTTCCATAGCTTGGCTATTGTGAATAGTGCAGCAATGAACATGGATGCGCAAGTGTCTTTATGGTATCCTGTCTTATGATGTTCTGGGTACATGCCTAGGAGTGGTATGGATGACTTTAGAGAAGCGCTATGATTCACTTTTTGAGGAACCTCCAGACTGCTTTCCAGAGTAGTTGTACTCATTTACATTCACACAGTGCAATAGGGTAGGGTTCCTTTTTACCCATATTCCCACCAACATTTGTTGATGTTTGAATTCACAAAGATGGCCAAACTAACTGGGGTGAGATGGAATCTCAGAGTTGTTTTTATTTGTATTACCTTTATGGCCAGGGATGATGAGCATTTCCTCATGTGTGTTTGCCATTCTTATCTCCTCTTCTAAGAAGTTTCTCCTTAGTTCTTTTGCCTAGTAAGTGATGCTTTATTAGTTTTGGGCAGGATTGATTTCTTGAACTCCTTGTATATTTTGGATATTAGACCATTGAAAGATATAATGCTGGTAAAGGTCTTCTCCCAGTCTGTTGGCTATCTTTCCAGTCTAGAAACCGTGTTACTTTCTGTACAGAAACTTTTTTTATATAGTCCCATTTGTCAAATCTCTCTTCTATCTGCTGTACCCCTGGGACTCTTTTCAAAAAGTTCCTGCCTATGCCTATGAGATCTAGTGTTTCTCCTACTTCCTCTTGCAGTAATTTTAAAGTTTCAGTTCTGACATTGAGGTCTTTGATACACTTCGGGTTGGTATTAGTGTATGGTGACAAACAGGGATTTATTTTTAGTTTCCTGCATATTGCTGCCTAGTTTTCCCTACACAAAATATTGAAGAGGCTATCTTCTTTCCACTGTAAATCTTTGGCTCCCTTATCAAATATCAGACATCTGTAAGTATATGGTTTAATTTTCAGGTCTTCTAATCTGTTCCATTGATCTTCAGGTCTATTTTTATGCCAATACCAAGCTGTTTTGTTATTATGGCTCTGTAGCAGAGCTTGAGGTCTGGTATTATGATACCATCTGCATTACTTTTTTTGCCTAGAATTGTTTTGGCTATTCGAGGTCTTTTGTTGTTCCATATGAGTTTTGTGATTGTTTTCTCTATCTTGGTAAAAAACTTCATTGGGATTTTGATAGGGGTTGCATTAAATTTGTAGATCATTTTGGACAGTAAGACCATTTTCACAATATAATTCTGCCTATCCAAGACCATGAAAAGTCTTTCCATTTCTTGACCTCATCTTTGATGACTGAGTCTTTTAACAGTTGGAATTTTCCATATCCAAAAAGTAATTTTGCTTCCAAGCATAAGAATCCTTCCAGTAGGCTGGGATGTAGCTCAGTGGCAAAGTGCTTACATACCAGATGCAATACTTGGGATTTGATCCCCAGTACCAAAAAGAAATGAAGGAAGGGAGGGAGGGAGGGACCCTCTCAGGTTTTCTAGAAGGTGAGTGGTGATAACTGTGAGGAAAATGGTTGAGCTGTCGGGTACCTCTTGATCTCTGACCTCTAGGAAGAAAGGATACAAAAAGTCAGATGCTTTTATGCCTTCTAAACCTGGAAATTGTTAGATAAAATGGGCATAGCTGAGAGAAAAGAGCTCCACTTCCCAGAAGGTTCTTCCACATGATCATACTACAGAAGGGAAACGTGAGGTTACCATGGCAAAGCTAATATATAATCATGCAGAAGGTGTGGAGAAAAAGTCAGTATGTCAGATCTTTGTTACAGGATGCACAAAGACTAAACCTGCATGTGTATTCACCTCTGGACCCCTCCATGTGTCAAGTCTAGGCCTGTATGGCTGACACCAAACTCTTCTAACACTTTTCATTTCTAAAAGCTGGAAATTATAAAGTAGTTGCAGCTTTCTAGTTTTAACTTTTAACTTTCAGAAATGCTTAAATGTTCAAAATTACACTGCTGCTTTTCCATCAGAAAGTATAAATAGGAAAAGGTTTTAGAAGATCTGGTATGCATTGGGGGTAAGGGGTAGCACAGGGAGAGGCAGAACAGGACAGGATGGGGTGGGTCAATGTAGGGAAAGAACAGGATGGAGGCAGAATGAGGTAGGTAGGGACAGATTGGAATGGGAAGAGGGGGGGCAAGGGCAGAGCATAGGATGATGTGGGCGGGGCAAGGAAGGGCAGAGGGGCCTCACAAGAGTAGGATGGGCCAGGGTGGGGCATTGTGGAGCAGGGTCAGAACAGTTTTAAGCCCCAATGGATTGTGGGTGCTTTATGGAGTCTGGGCTTGATGAAGCCCCGCCCTGCACTCAGCCAATTGGCTGAGTTCACCAACGTGCAGGACGTGACATCTTTGGGGAAGGACAGGTATCGGCACTACGCAGAATTGTTCTTCGAATTCGCCGTGGCTCCAGCCATACTAACCACGGGCACGATGTTTACCAGAAGTATGAAAAGGAAATATGCCGAGCAGAGTGGGCAGAGTTGTAGTATAGCCCTGTCCACTTACCTGCAGCGGCAAGCAGTCTTGGATATTTCTTTGGTCAAGCTTCAACTCTGCCAGACGATGAGTGAGACCGACCTCTGTCGTTTCGTCCTCATCTCCAACACGATCCAGTATATCCAAAAGGAACTGGGTGAGAGTAGCACACAGTCTGGGGTGATGCCCCAGACTGTGCAGCCAAAAGGGCTGAACTAACTGGCGTCCACAACCGGTGATCCTGCTTCTGAACTGGGAAATGGCCTCCTCACAAGACCTAACTGCCTAACTTTCCACAGTCCACCCTACACATATGCTGAGGAACCCTCAGAACAGGATTTAAGAGACCTTCTGATCACCGGATCAGGTATTTAACGCCCCCACCCCATGAAGGAACCGTTTTTCTTAAATGTAGACATTTCTCACTACAACCAAGACATGGTGATGATGAGCGTAAGCAGCACTAAGCTAGTCCTCGACCTTGGGAGAGCTCTTAAGCAGCCGACTACCCTCCTGAGTGGCTCCAGCAGCAAGCTGGACCAGGCAGTATAGACCCTGGTGGAGAGACCTGAGAGAAGGCACCTGATGGGCCAAGGACAAGGCTATGGACCACAGGGAGTTTATCAGATGTACTGTTGCCCACAGACACTTCTAGATATTTAATCCTGTGAAGGGAGTTCTTCTCATCCACAGCCAGGTCCAGTCCAGTTCCATCTATTGACTTTGAACACACCCTGGGGTAGATTGTCATCTGCAAGGTTTGCTGCTGTTATGAAAGATGGGGAAACCACAGGCTGAATCCAACCCTGTTCAAATTTAGATAGATAATCTTTTGAAGTTTTATTATGTATATTTGGTGTGGTGTCAACGTTTCAAGCTTTTGTGGTTGTTGTTTTTTTTAAATAATAAATGCCTACATTTATAATTCTAGAGAGGTTCTTGTGATAATTCATAGATGCATACAATACACTTAGAATAATTATATCCCTCCATTATATGTCTATCCCTTTCTCTCTCCTGTGCAGCCTTTTCAAGCAGTGTTTTATTATGCTTTCTTCAATGATAGATATAAAACAAGTTCGATCCTTTTCACTTCTAGTACCCTTTTCTTTCCCACTCTTCTGCTTCCCCTCCCACTATCTCCATTTTAACATTCACTTCTCATTATTATTTTTATTATCATTTTAGGTCTAGATTCCACAAATGGGTGAAAACAAGCTGTACTTGGCTTTTTAAGCCATTTTCCTGAAAATAACACTTGTCTTCCTACCTTCCTTCCTTCCTTCCTTTCTTAATTTCTTTCTCTTTCCTTCCTCCCTCCCTCCCACCCTTCCGCCCTCTTTTTCTTTCTGATCCCGGGGCTTCAACTCAAAGTCTGGGCACTGTCCCTGAGCTTTTGTGGCTCAAGGATAGCACTCTACTACATAGCTTTGAGAGTTCTCACTTTTTGCTGCATATAGCCTCATAGACTTTCCTGCCTAGACTGACTTTGAATGGTGTTCCTCAGATCTCAACCTCAGCCTCCTAAGTCATGAGTCACTGGTGCCTAGCAACATTTCAATATTCATAATATTTAATACATACCATATTTAAGCTTCTTATACTTTATCTCTTTAGATGTTTTAGCTACTTTATTCAAAAATTTTTTTCTCTAGGAACATCCTCTTCTGCTACATAGAAACTTTTAGAGCCTACCCATTTGCAAATGTTGTATTGCATGTTTTAAAGTCTGAGAATCAAGAGGTGTTTTTGTTCTTATTGTTTATATCTTGAGCTTCACTATACTCCAAGGTAACCATGTATTTTCATTTCTTACTTGAATTTTATATTCTGCCTTATTGAAGAGTATAATTAAAGTGAGACCCATGCACAGCTGCTACCTTTTCATCACTACATCTGCTCTGCAAGCTTTCCTTCCTAGACTTCAGTGAAAATGATGGGAGAGAGGTCACTTACAAATATTTATGTGGACATGCTACTGAATGTAAAGCTCAAATGTTTGTGGAGAAACTGGCACCAGCTGGTCTCCAGAAAATGATTTCAGAGATTGGTCATGTATTCTGTAGATCATGTTTATGAAAGAAGAGTGAGATTTCTCCAGTTACCAGCATAGCCCTGGAAAAGGGAGGGCAGGGGATGACCCCGTGCACTCCATACTGAATATGTACACTGAAATTTCTGGACACCAGATATATGCATATTAGGAAAATGGGTGTGCCCATGTGGCACTGAGTTAGAAAGCATCTATGTTTATTAAATTGGTGCTGGAACATTTTAAGATTAAAATTTAAGTTTAGAGTGAAAGAAATCTGACTTTGTATAATTTGCCCTTCGATCCATGAGTCATTGATTTGCAGTCCCTGAAAGCAAGCTAAGGTGGTCCCTGTACATTGGGCTTCCTGAACCTTCAGGAACCTCTCCACCTCTGCCCTTATACACGTGTTTCCTGTTTCTCATGTTTTATGAGCCTAAAATAATTTTTATTCTTTTCCCATTACTGGAGTTTGAACTTCGGTCTACATGCTTCCTAAATATGCATTCTAACACTTCAGCCACTCTGCCAGCCCTTTTTTATGTTAGTTATTTTCAAGGTGTTGTCTTGCCTTATGGCCAGACTGGCCTAGACTATGATCCTCCTATTTGTGCTTCCCTTTGTTGTTAGGATGACAGGTACACCATCATAACCAGACATTGATCAAAATGGAGTCTCACACACTTTTATTCCAGAACTGGCCTCAAACTACTCCAATCTCCGTCTCCCAAGTAGCTAGGAGTATAGGCTTGAGCCACTGCAACCAGCAAGCTTATTTTCTTTTGTGCATATGACAATTCTATAAGATCAACAATGCAAACCTCACTTTATTTAAAAATAAGCCAAGAAGAGCACGGAATGCTTTGAGGCCTGAATGCACATGCCCCTGCAAAAAGCCAATTCAGCAATGAGTTCTTGGAAGGTTTCTTCTGCAATTCTAGGAGTTGGCAGGAGGAAAGACCTTCAAATGCCCACCTCATTACCACCCCAAAGCCTCTAGATAATGTGAGTGATCTACCAGCCAACACACTGTGAGAAATGATGTTGCTTCAAAACCTTAGAATCAAAATCCCTGTGTTCCCAGCCAACTATCACCTCTCCTACGTCTCTAGTTTTTTATTCTATTGGAAACTTGGTGGTTTCGGTGAGTTTTCTATTATTAACTCTTTTCTTTAGCCTGTTATTATCTTCACTGCACAATTTAGCAAACATTTACTGAGTAATTATGCTCCCTAAACTTCAGTTTCCCTATCTCCAAAATGGACATGGTAATCCATACTTCTAGGATTGTTGTGAGGGCTAAGTAAATATGAGTGAACAAATATAAAATGTTTAGAACAAGTTCTGGGCCATAGTTAACACTTAATTTTAGGTGTCATTGTATTTTAGTTGTTACTATTAAAAATAATACTATCTCTCAATATCTGCAGGGTCTTGGTTTCAGGGCCCCCTGAAAAATATCAAAACCTGAAGATTCAGACTTCAGAGTATACTTTAAATCATCTCTATGTGGATGGCTTATATCTAATTTAATGTAAATGTTACACAAAAGAGTGGTTATTTATATTGTTTAGAAAATAAAGACAAGAACAAAAAGTCTGCATATATTCAGAACAAGTGCAGAGTTTGTTCAAGTATTTGCTATACTCAATTGGAATCTGCCACAACCCTCCTCTATTTTTGTTACAGAAAATCAGTCTGGGTGGGTAGAACAGTCCCTGATGACCAGCAGTTTCCAGCTTCAGTTCTATAATGTAGCGGTTCCACTCTAGGAAGATGGCACAGGAAGGCCAGTAGCTCCTCCTATTCCATTTCCACTCCACAGCTTCAGATCATGAATACAGAAGTTAACTTCGAAGAAAAGGCATGTTACAGAAAGGTTCCTATGGCTTTAACTTGCCCTATGAAATGAAGGAATTCGTAAGTACTAGGAGAACTGAGGTCCTGCCTGAGAAGAATAACTTTATTTGGAACAGAATGGAGAAATCTATGACTGAGAGATATTGAAAACACTATAGGTAATACTGGCTCGATTTGAGAAGGTTCAAATAGTATTATCAGCTACAGAATATTAGCATAGATAAACAAGATCCTAGACCAGCCAGAAGTTGATCAGGGGGATCTAGGGAAAGAGACTGGCAAAGAAAAAGAAGTTCCTACTAACATCAAACTGATCCCTAGTACTCCAGAAGGCTGCAGGTATGCCTAAGACTAGTCCTCTCAGGAGCATCCAAGAAAATTACTTTTGATTGCCTAGTCTCTGAAAGCAGGAATGTACTTGTAAATGTGAAACATTCATGAAAATCCTCATGGTTAGTACAATACACTCTCTGAAACATCCAATTTTCAAAAACTTGACACACTCACCCTAAATCGAGTCATGAGAGTGTCTGGAATTCCCAGCCTCCACAGAAAACTGTGGTTCATGGACAGGGAAAACCAGTGAATGGAAACTACCATGGAGGGAATCCCATATGTTGGACTTCACAGAAAAAGACTTCAAAGCAGCTAATGTTAATATGTTCAAAGGCCAAGTACAGTGGCTCACACTTGTAAAACCAAGAGACTGAGGATGGGAAGATTATAGTGTGAAGTAGCCTTTGGCAGAAACTTGAGAGCCTATACAAAAATACCTAAGACAAAAACATTTGGGCATGTAGCTCAAGTGGTAGAACACTTCACTACCAATCAAATGCCAGTACTACCAAGAGAGAGGAAGGGGGAGGGATGGAGAGAGAGAGAGAGAGAGAGAGAGAGAGAGGAGGGAGGGGGAGGGAGGGAGAGAAGGAAGGAAGGAAGGAAGGAAGGAAGGAAGGAAGGAAGGAAGGAAGGAAGGAAGGAAGGAAGGAAGGAAGGAAATAATAAAATGACTCATGAAATAAGAGTTGAAGGTATAGCTCAAGTTATAGAGAGCCAGACATATGGAAGCCCTGAGTTCAAACTCTAGTACCAGATGCGAAAAAAAAAAACACATCAGTGTTGCAAATCTGTAATCCTAGCTACTCAGAAGACTGAGATCCAAAGCGAGGTACTAGTAGTTCAACACCTGTAATCCTAGCTCCTTAGAAGGCTGAGATCTGAGGATCATGATTCCAAGTCAACCAGGCAGAAAGTCTGTGAGACTCTTATTTGCAATTAACCTGCCCAAAAGGGCAAAGTGGAGCCATGGCTCAAGTGGTAGAGCACTAGCCTTGAGCAAAAATCTCAGGGACAGGGCCCAGGCCCTGAGTTCAAGCCCCAGGACCAGCAAGCACACACATACACACACTCACACACAGGTTGGAGTCCAGAAGATAGCCATTCAAAGCAAGCCCAGGTAGAAAAGTTTGCTAGACCCCATCTCTAAAATAACCAGCAAAAATCAAAGCTAGAGATATGACTCAAGAGATAAAGTACCAGCTGAGTCAGTGTGAGACCCTGAGTTAAAACCCTAAATCCCAAAGCTGGCAAAAAAAAAAAAACTCAGATCAAAAGAGATTATGCAATCTCTTTTAGGAACACAAACTAAAAAAGAACCAAAAAAATGAATAGAGCTTCAGAGACATGTGAGATACCATTAACAACATATGAATCATGAGGGTGCTGGAAAGAAAGGAGAGAGTGGGAACAGACAAAATACTTGAAATAATGTTTGAAAGCTTTTTCCAAAATGATGAAAAACATCCAATTTTCAGTGATGAGACTCATCCAAGAAACCCAATGAACTCAGAATAAGTTAAGGACAAAGAGATCCACACCTTGATGCATCAATAGACAAAAAGCAAAAGACAAAAAGAAATGGTCTTGAAGCCAGCAAGAGAAAATGATTCACAAAACACCAGGGAATCACAATAGAATGAATAACTGACTTCTCATCACAAATAATAGAGCCTGAAAAACAGCAGAATGACACATTCAAAGTGCATAGAGAAAAGAAAATGTGTTGACAAAGAATCCTGTATGCAGCCCAATTATCTTTACAAAATAAAAATGAGACAGAAACATTACTAGATAAATGAAGACTGAGAGAAGCCATTGCTAGCAGAGCTACTTTATAAGAAAAACTAAAAGAACTTCTTTAAGACAAAAGAAACTAACAAAAGGCAAGAATGTGATTCTCAAAAAAAGAAAAAAGAGCACTAATAAAGGTAATTATGGTGTGTATATTTTTAAATATAATTATGCAGTTTCTCCTTTCTTCTCTTGACATACTTGGAAAGTAATTGCATAAAATAATATTACTTAACATTTGTTAAAAATAATATTACTAGACACTTAATGTCTAGTAATCATAAATATATATGACAGTTGCAGGCTAGAAGAGCAGAGGGTATTGCTTGATGCTGGTGGCTCACACCTGTAATGTTAGCTACTCAGGAGACTGAGATCTGTGGATCACAGTTCAAAGTCATCCCAGACAGGAAAGTCTGTGAAATGTTTCTTTTCAACTGTCTTCCAAAAAAGTTGGAGTTTGATCTGGGGTTCAAGTGGTGGAGCATTAGCCTTGAGCAAAAGAAAAAGCTCAGGGAGAGCACTCGGGCCCCAGAACTGGCACACAAAAAAATAAAAAGATGAGAAAGGATATAAATCTATCTACATTGTAGAAGGAAACAGCATCAGGTGGCTAATTCAAAGCCATAGCACAAATGAAAAGTAGGAGAAATGTAAAACAGTAAGCTAACATAAAACAGTGCTTTATAAATATGTATTCCCATTACATCTATGACCTTTGTATTAGATAGAATGTGTAAAACAATCGTTCATAATGCCAAATTATTAAGATTGTAACATATTGTCATGGTTTTGAACTTAAGCTTGGTCCCCAGCTGATGGGACTATTGGGTGATGGAAGTACAGTATGGGTGGGGCCTAGTTGGGAGAAAGAGGTTACTGGGGTCACTGGGAATTGAAAGCATCTCCATGTTATCTATAACAATAAAAGTAATAGAAATTAACCTACTATAGCATTGGAAGAAGCAGTTCACAGAAGACCATCCTTACTTCTTCTATCAATGGCAAATATGAGGGTTGCCCAAAACCATCCTCAAGTTTGAAATTCACTATAGAAACTTACAGAACTGACCAAAGTTATTATGGGGGCACTGTGTTACAAAGAACACATTAGAGATTTAAATCAGCCAAGAAGATAAATGTGTAGAGGAGAGGTCAGAAAGAGTTCCCAATGCAAACTTCCCTTTCATCTCTCTGTAATCATAATGTTATTTTCCCTTCATTGATGGGTGACAACACACACACACACACACACACACATCCTCTCTCTCTCTCTCTCTCTCTCTCTCTCTCTCTCTCTCTCTCTTTTCTCTCTCTCTCTCTCTCAGCATTACCAACCAGGAAAAGTCACCTGGACCCCAATATACAGAGCTGTTCTTTTACCATCCAACTAGCTAAATTCCTTTTTCACTGCTTTAGGAAATGAAGTTCATACTGTAGAACACAAAGGCTCCACAGTAAATCATATTCTAGGACAATCACATACTAATCATGGACAGTCCTACCCTCAGCAAAAGAAATATTCTCCTAAGACCTACCAAGAGGTTAGACATTGTCTTCTTCTAGATTTCAAGAGCAAAGACCAGACCTCTTTGGGAGTAAGGCAGAATTCTTTGCTACAGAATAACATAAAGGAGAGGAATTTAAAAATTCTGTTGTAACTAGGGCACCAATGACTCACACCTTTAACCCTACCTACTCAAGAGGGTGAGGTCTGAGGGTCAAGGTTCAAAGCCAGCCTGGGCAGGAAAGGCCATAAGACTCTTATCCCCCTTTAATTACCAAACAAAGCCAGAAGTGGAGGTGTGCTAGTCTTGAACAAAAGAAGTGTGGGGACAGCAGCCAGGCCCCGAGTTCAGGTCCTAGGACCATCACAGACACACACACACACACACACACACACACACACTCACACACAAGAATTTTGTAGAAAAATTACTACTTTTATTAGAATTAACAAAGTGTAAACATGAAATACATTCTAACACATTAAGATATGTGATGGAGCAGGACACTGGTAGAAGGATGGCAGTGCCAAGCCAGCAGGATAGGAAAGTCTGTAAGAGTCTCACCTCCAATTAACCACCACAAAGCCAGAAGTGAAGCTGTGGCTCAAGTGGTAATGCACAGCCTTGAAAAAAATAACTCAGGGACAGTGCCCAGGCCCTGAGTTCAAGCCCTAGTAGTACTGGCACAAAATAAAAGAAGATATGTTTTGGAATCCCTAGATTAACCACTGATTCTGTTATAAAATTTCAATGTAGCTAAATAATCCAATAAAAGAATTGAGATGGCAAATTAGAAAATATCTACTTATAGTAACTCTTAGAGAAGAAGGGAATGAGGCATATAGTAGAAGGGAAGGTAGCAGAGGGTAGCAGTATATTATAGTTCAAGAGTTTTATATATGTATATATATTATATATGAAAATGTCACAATTAAATCCATTGTTTTATGCAATCAATATGCACTAATAATAAAAAAATATTCATTACAATAAGTTAATCAAGAATGAAAAGAAGGGAAAAAAACACCTGAAAAATCCTTCTGTGTGTCTGTGTTTGTGTGTGTGTGTGTGTGTGTGTGTGTGTGTGTGTGTGCATGCATGCATGCGTGTACAGGTTCTAGAGCTTGAACTCAGTGTCTAGCACTCTTGCTGGGCTTTTGTGCTCAAGACTATCATTCTAACACATGAGCTACAGCTCCATTTCTCATCCTGCTTCAAGAGTGAGCTTTTTAGCAGGAAGATCCTCAATCTTTCGATTTTGAGTATGAATCTGGTTAAGTTTGTGCTCCTAGCTGGTTTGGGTCATCTCTCTTACCATCATTTTACACCGGCAATGTGTAGTAACCCAGGGATTCTCCTGGTTCCCTGGATAACCAGTCAAATTCTTGCCCTTGACCTTTCATAGTGGAGAGAGAGAGTAGGTAGTCAGATCTTACCCTATGGATCTTAGAATATTAGGATCTGCAGAAGCTCCCTGTGAGCTATTAACTGAAGCCCATGGAAAGAAAACAATACACTAACAATTTTCTGCTAGGTAGGCTGGCTACCATGGTAACCACCAATTTCTTCCAGATCTGGGTGATTTTAAATGCAAAATGGATTGAAAAACTCCATTTGTATTTACAGAATTCAAAGCTTCATGAAGGGTTACAGGTGGCAGGTGGCAGGTGGCATGGATTAGCCACACCATCAACACTTGTTTCTCCATCCATGAAATATTCCTGTGATTTATTTTATCTTGCTGGATATAGAAATCCCTTGTTGTTCAAAGCCAAAAATTAAGTCCCTTCACACACACACACACACACACACACACACACACACACACACACACACTCACACACAGAGAGAGAGAGAGAGAAGTTCTTTTATTCATGGGGGGTGGTGTTGGTTGTGGGGCTTGAACTCAGGGCCTGGGTGCTGTCTCTGAGCTTCTTTGCCGAAGCCTAGAGATTCAATACTTTGAACCACAGCTCCATTTTCAGTTTCAAGTCATTAATTGGAGATAAGAGTCTCATGGACTTTTGTGCTTGGGCTGGCTTTAAATCATATCAGATCTCAACCTCCTGAGTAGGTAGGACCACAGACATGAGCCACTAGGGCCTGGCAATTCTTTCTTCATAACAGCTTTTGTTCAGATCCTGAGGTTCTGTTCCCATGAAGGTCTGGAATTCTGGGGTCCAGTATAGGGTTCTATGCCATCAATATATTGATGGGCCTCAGGGGAATTGCATTCACTGGTCAAGCTAGCAGCTAAATAAAGCCATGATAAGAGGGGGTTATTTTTTTAAGCCCCAGTGTCACACAAAATATTCTATCTAGAAACAGAAAAGCCTTCAAATGATCATGGACACATTACATAATTGTTGAAATGCCATGCAGTTGCTGCTGGTTGTAAATTCTAGGTGCCAAGTTTTACTTAACTTGGAGAAGAGTACAAATATTCTGGAGTCAGATTGCCATGTTCGGGCCAGAACTCTTCTACTGATTCTCATGTGAAGACAAACAAGCTACTGGCCTTCTTTGCATTGGTTTTCCCATCTGCACCTACCTCATAGGGTTGTAAGTAGTAAATAGGAGTAAGCTCATGGCACCCCAATAAATGTAAATCTGCAGGGCTCTGAGAGGAAAAGAGTAGCCTCCAATACCTCTGAAATGTCACCTACAAACCTTGCTTGGACGTCAGTGGTGCAGAGAAGAAAGAAACCTGGTGCCCAAAGGAACCAATGAAGAAAGGATGAAAGGAATTAGAGAAAGCATAAAGAAGCAACTTCCTACTCAATTGTGAGCATTCAGCAGATGGAAGCTACTTTATATCTGTATCTCCTGAGCCCATATGAGTACCTGAGCTGAGTAGGTGTTCAATATCTTCTGAACTGAATAGAAAATCTATCAAAAATTTCTATCTGGGTGCTGATGGCTCATGCTTGTAATGCTAGCTACTCAAAAGGCTGAGGTCTGAGGATTATGGTTCGAAGCAGCTTGGGCAAGAAATCCCTTGACACTCCAATAAACTACCAAAAAGCCAGAAGTGGAGCTATGGCTGAACTGGTAAAGCACAAGAACTTAGGGACAGTCCCCAGACCCTGAGTTAAGCCCCAGCCCCAGCACCAAAAAAAAAAGTTTCTAAAGCTTCCCAGAACTGAAGTCAATGCATTGGAAGACAAAACAATGCTGTTGTCACTTAACAACTACAGCCAGGAACAGCTAGTCACAATCACAGGTGTTGTTGGGGTCATTTATGACGTGAGTCATAAGTAATTTGTTAATAATGAAGAACAGAAGTTTCTGAATAGTGTGTTCTTTCACAGATTAGAGCTGCTTCAAGGTTATCACTATAGCAATGATGAGCTCCAATTATGCTTTTGTTGACCAGGTCTTGTTCAGGAAGAGTGCATGCACGCTGAATATGATGCAGAAGAAGACAAACACTAAATTATAAAAAAAAAAATTGAGGAAAAAAGCGAGAGCTCCTGATTCAGACTGCAAGAGGATGGGGTCCCTTTTACTTTTTAGTGTGAACCAGAAAATGTTCCTTTGCTATAATTTTTTTTCTCTCAGGATCTGGGGCCAGGGAAGGCAGGGGAAAGAAAGTAATGTTGCCTCCACAGGAAACAATGGAGAAAACTCTACTGAAAGATTAATTTTAGTAATACAAATGAGATTATTCCTGTTTTCTTGGAACTTTTTGAACGTGTTTGGATTTTATTAACTCCTTGTTGCTAAGTTCTAGATGCAGCTATTGTGCTTGCTATTTTAAGTGTATTTCTCTGCCTGGACACTATCCTTCTACTGGATTATCCCAAATGAAAGTATACTATGGATACTAATTTTTTTTTTAAATTGCCAAGCACCAGCGACTCATGCCTGCAATCCTAGCTACTCTGGAAGCTAAGATCTAAAGATCAATGTTTGAAGCCAGCCTGGGTAAGGAAACTCTGTGAGACTCTTATCATCAATTAACCACCACTAAAAGCCATAAGAGGAAGTGTGGCTCAGGTGTTAAGAATGCTAGTCTTGAGCGCAAAAGCTTAGGGACAACAATATGCTGTAAACCAACTGTACAACTAGGGGGAAGGGAAGGGAACTGGGGAATGGAGGTGGGAGAAAAATGAGGGAGGAGGTAACAAGTTTGATGAGAAATATACTCACTGCCTCATATACGAAACTGTTACCCCTCTGTACATCACTTTGATAACAAATAAATTTAAAATAAAAAGAAAGCTTAGGGACAATGTCAAAGCCCCAAGTTCCAGCTCTAGTATGGGCACAAATGTACATAGGTAAATAAATGAATGTCTGAGGAAATATTTTAGCTGAAGCAAAATGTATCAGTTTCATCTTCTAGGGTGGCATAGGGCACTATTAGCAAGGAGCCAGTTACAAAATCGGAACTTCAGTAATATATTTATGATGAATCTTTGTAGCACTGGATTAAAGAGCAGCTTTTATTGACCTATATCCATATTTGATTGTGCAGCAAATTAGCTCCAACACACACCCAGCAATTGGCTTACCACACCCACTCTCTAAAAGGAAACTATACTTCCTCACCTAAAAACACAGCTTTAGAAAGGAAAACTTCTGCCAAACAAACCTTCATAACTGATATTACTTTAAAGTTTAGCTTGGAAAATTAGCCATTGGCTTGTGAGAAAACATACCTCTTTATCGAATAACCATGAGTGGGAGTGAGTGGGCTGGGCAAGAATAAAAACAACGGAAGTTTTGAGTGTGGCAAATGCAGCAAACATAATGGTTGTGTGTGTGTGTGTGTGTGTGTGTGTGTGTGTGTGTGTGTGTGTGTGTGTGTGTGTGTAGATCTGGACACAAAACCTCCACTATTTTTATCCTTTTATTTCTAAAGGGCTAGATAATGTCAGGTAAAAGTGTAACATGACTCAGTCACAGCAAGGCTTTTGCTTTGAAAAATCAGTGTTGGCTAAGTCAAGGGTGGGGTAGCAAAATAGATAAGTAGAAAATATATTTGTTCAGTGGAAAGACCAAATAAGTTACCTCTCTCTCTTTGAAAAGCTAAATTCAGAGGTCTCAAAGAGCACACAGGAAATGCTCCACCAGCATAAATGATGCCCCATCATCATTCCAACTAACTTTCAACCTTCCTCATGGCTTTATCTGATATCATTATTCTCTATCTTCAGAAACATGGTACCCACAGACCAAACCGGCCCTATGATAAAATCAAGAACTCAGGGCTTCCATCACCTTTACACTCGCTAGAGACCAGGAGGTATAGAGGTAAAAGGTGAAAGGCAGCCAAAGTCCTTTGAGTCATTGGAGTCTTTCTCTTCTTTGTTTCTGGTTTTGATTTTACTTGTATACACATTACATTTGATCTTGTCATAGATTTGACAGGTCAACACTCAAAAAGCAAAACTATGCAGAGCTCTGAAGCAGGTCTATAATGCATTACAAACTCATCTCTGTCTTCCAAAAATATAGACCAAGCAGCCCTTTGATAATAGGATGTATGTGATCTGAGCCCCAAGCATCCACTTGGGACAAAGGAGGAAATAAATAAACATTTAGAGCTTGCCATTTGCTTCTTTGAAGTTTAAAAATAGGGCAACAATAAGAAGTAGCTATAAATTAAATCCAGGAGACCAGATTGTGAGTGATACTATTTCATGACACAAAGTAGCATTGAGAGAGCAGAAAGTTGAAACTGGATGAAAAGTCTTCATCTGAAGAAAGCAATGCTCTCTCCTCTTTTCTACCTTGTTATTTTTCCCATTGTGTGGGAAAGGAGGGAAAAATCAAGTGTATACTTTGAAAAGAATGCCAAAACAGAAAAGAGAATAGTCCAGCTTTAGATCAGATTTAAGAATTGCATACCACAAATTAACATGGAAAGTTTCATGTCAGAAGGGATGTTGTTTGTTCAAATTTTCAAGCTATATAAATATTTAGGGGGAAATCAATGCAGATCTCACAGGAGGCAGTTTGTAATCATAATTGCATATTTTCACAAATGTTTTCTTAAGGTAAACTATGGAAATTGACAATAGTCACAGAATAACTGGTTATTCCATAAGCATATATGTTCCTGATAACCAGATATGGTATGCACACGTGCGATCTCAGCTACTGTAAGGCTAAGATAAGAGGACTGCTTGAGTCCAGAGCTTGGGATCAGTCTGGGCAATGTAGAAAGACTCCAAGAACTGTCTCAACAAAAAGAAAACAAGAAAGAGAGAGGGAGGAGGAGAAGAAATAAAGAAAGAGACAAAAAAGAGAGAAAGAGGGAGGGAGGGAGTAGAAAGAAAGAAAAGACTAGGGGTAGAGTTTAGAGGGAGACCATATGCTTTGCCTGCACAAGGCCCTATGTTTCATCCTTAGCACTAAACAAAACAAAAAAAGTTAAATGTTTCAGGTTACAGGTTTTCCTGTTTTACTGCAATTTGTTTAACAACTGAAAAACATCTCTACTTAAAACCAATGTGTCGGCTATTAAAAAATTCCAAACACACACTTTCCTGAGAGACCACTGATCATAAAAGAAAAAGAAAGACTGGGATAAACAGAACTGTGGTTTCTCATATGTTATATAGAACTAGTGTGAATTTCTTTGTTTTGACTCATAGAATTAAGTTACACACATAAAATTCAAACAATGAATATAGCTTTCCTAATGACTGTTCTTCTTACTTGCTTGGTTTCTGTTTGTTTTGTTATTTTGCCAGTTCTGGGGCTTGTACTCAGGACCTAGGCTCTGTCCCTGAGCATCTTTGTGCTCAAGTCTAGAGCCCTACACTTGAGCCACGGTGCCATTTCTAGTTTTTTCTGAGTAGTTTATTAGACATAAGTCTCACCTTGACAATAAAGTTTAAATTTAAATTTAAATTTAAAAAGCCACAGTCTTTCCTGCCAGGGCTGGCTTCAAACCATGATCCCTAGATCTCAGCCTCCTGAGTAGTTAGGATTACAGGCATGAACCCCTGGCATCCAGCTACCTTGCTTGATTTCACTGGGAGACAATCCTTATTCCTCCCTATGACAACTCAGGATCCCATGTTCTTTATTATTAGTCCTGGAGACTTGAATTTACCATGACTTTTTAGCTAGGAGACTTTTGTCACTCTAAGAAATCACATGTGGGAGAAAGGAGAAGTAAATTTTCAGAATAGTGAGAATGCCTGAATCCAGGAAATTTTCCTGGGGCTGCTGGCACTCAGTGACGCAGCACTGTGAAGGTGCTCTTGGTTGTTTGATAAAGTTAATTATACACATCTTGAATGAATAGAACATAGATGTCTTACTTGCTATCACTCAGAATAAGCAACATACATAGCTGGGTGGCAGTGCTTCACAACTGTAATTCTAGCTACTCAAAAGTTTCAGATATGAGGATTTCAGTTTGAAGCCAACCTGCACAGATAAATCCAAGAGGTTCTCATTAAAAATTCATAGCCTTGGGTTCAATTCGTCATTACCACATAAACAGAAAAGGCTGAAAGTAGCACTGTGGCTCAAGTGGTAGAGTGCCGTCCTTGAGCAAAAGAAGCTCAGGAACAGAGCCCAGGCCCTGAGTTCAAGCCCCAGGACTGGCCAAAGAATATTAGCCAAAAGCCAAAAGTAGAAATGTGGCTCAAGTGACAGAATGCCAGCCTAGAGCACAAAAGCCAAGGGAGAGCAAGAGGCCCTGAATTCAAGTCCCAGTACCAGCACAAAGAAAAAAAGAATAAGCAATATGCTAGATAGGGGCCTCTTTGGAAAGTTCAAGTCAGTGTTCTTCCAGAACAATGCTAAATCACAGGTTCTGTACCTCTCCTCTTGGACACTCAAAGGTAACTGAAGCACTACGAACAGCGGTGATTCTATCTTGACCAATGTGTGATAAGAAAATACATCTTCTGGAGCTAGGAATATGGCCTAGTGGTAGAGTACTTGCCTCGTATACATGAAACCCTAGGTTCGATTCCTCAGCACCTCATATATAGAAAAAGCCAGAAGTGGCACTGTGGCTCAATTGGTAGAGCCCTAGCCTGAGTTCAACCCCAGGACTGGCAAAATAAAGAAAATATATCTTCTTCTCAATTTATTCTAGGTTTATAGCTGAGACCTCTATAACAAAAGAAAAATAGGATTTAGGATGTGAATTAATAGGAGACTTTGCCTAGCATGTGTGAGGCCCTGGATTCTATCCCTGACACCTCCAGAAAAGCATACAATTTTTTTAAATTTAGGTTTTATGTGACATGAGACTCTTCATAAGGAAATGAAAGCCCATAAAAATAGGTGAATGCTGGATGCCAGTGGCTCCCACCTATAATCCTAGCTACTCAGAGACTGAGATCTGAAAATTGCACAAAGCTAGCTGGGGCACGAAAGTCCATGAGATTCTTACCTTTAATTAAGTACCAAGAACACCAGAAGTGGAACTGTGGCTCAAGTGGTAGAGCACTAGCCTTGAGCAAACAAAACAAAACAAACAAACAAAACAATTTGTGGACAGTGCCCAGGCCCTGATTTCTAGCCCCAGGACCAGCACACACAAAAAAAAAAGGCAAAGAAAAAGATTTTATTCTGAACTTGAAGAGAAGACAGTTGTGGACAAATCCAGTAAGGCATAGAGTATGATCAAGTAGTACTGAAGTTGGTGGTAGGGTTGCTTAACAAGACCTGTTTCTTCTTTATTTTCCTCTGTTTCTAGAGATGAGGATGCTCCTTTGTTTTCTGTTGGTTGAGTAAAGGAAAGGCATTTCTCATGTGAGAGTATTAGGACCTGCTACAGGGGAAAAGACCAGGGGAAAGTGAGAGAGACTTCCTGCTTCTGCTGTTTTCTTAAAAGTGCAAAATTCATAGATGGCAACTTTTTAGTTACATAAATAAGTTATCAGTCTGCCTCATTGGTTATACTGAACAGATGGTGGCCATTCACTTGCACAAACAAGATACGGAGCTATTCTGCCCCAGCATTTGTACTCAATATGAAGTAAACTGCTATTGTATAAAATTAAGTCATTAAGAACAAGGCACAGCCCGAAAGATACAATGCTGAATAACTTTAAACCATAATTACATTCATAAACACAAACAAATGTGTAGGTAAAGAAATGTGACTCAGGGAGACAGAATTTGGAGTCATGGAGGTAAAGATGTTATTTCCTTTTCTGCCCAGGATAAGCCACAACCCTTTCCTCCAGAACAAAAGACAGGCTAACAAGAAAAAAGAGTGACAAATTTAAACAAAGAACCAACCTATATACATTAAACAATCAATATGTGATGACAGACGTGTGGGAGGAAAAGATATAAAAGTAAATAAAGACAGCTTAGAAGACTGAAAAAAAATGTATATGATAGAGGATCCTTCAGACTAAAGACCAAAATCCCAAGGAAACCTATCTGTTGCTTAGGATCAATAAATGAAGAGTCATGTAAAATGTCATTGTATAAAAGAGTACGCTGTAATTATAATAAATACCTCCTAGGTATAGACAGGACCTCTGTGGAATGAGTCTCTCTCAACACAGGAAAGACAGGTAAACAAAAGACAAGAAGACAGGAAAAGTTCATGGGGATAATTTGTTCATAAGGCTGCTTATGAAATCTTTCTATTGGGGGAGGGGGGAATGAGGGAGGAGGTAACAAACAGTACAAGAAATGTATCCAATGCCTAACATATGAAACTGTAACCTCTCTGTACAACAGTTTGACAATAAAAATTTTTTAAAATGTTTCTATTTTTATTAATTCAGGGTACTCAGCATGCTAAGGCACTATATTTTGGGATATTATTTTCTGGTCCACAATAGAAGCTATATACAATCTTAGAGTAGACAAAGAAAAAGGGAGTTAGAGTTTGTAGAGAGTGAGTAAATTATAGGAAGGTGACTAGGAAATCTGTGGTGACCAAAAGCTATTTAGTAAGGTTGTTGCTCAAAGTTACACAAGCCTCAGGCATAAGAGTTGTCTTCACAATAGTTGTCTTCCTGGTGCAGGAGAGAGGCATCTTCATAGATGAAAATTTATACTATCCCTCCCAGGAGAAAGATATGCCCTACTTTCAGACAGAAAGTGAGAGGGAAGAGAGCAAAATACCTTCAACTCAAAACCATCCTTATCCCAAAGGGGCATATTTTAGTATGGAATAATTGGTTCCACTTCACTATCACACTGTCTATAAACCTGATGAATATTGTTGACCAACTGATTGACATGTACCATAGCTGGTGGCACAGACAGGGGCTCTCAGCTCAGTGGCACCTATAACATGTCCATTTAAAAGAGCTTGACAGCAAGTCTCGGTGATTATAAACAAAAAGGAAAGGGCAAAGGGCCACAGCCAGCTTTTCTTTTATGAGTGCCAAGATCCCATCAATCTCCATGCCAGCCTAGGGAAAGCCAGAATAAAGGGCCTCAAGCACTGGGGGAAAGGGAGGGTGTGTGTACTGGGGCAAAGTGGGTAATGAGTCAGAAAGGAATGTCTGCTAATACACACCCACATACCTGACTGCCAATGTGAAGAAGGCCTAAGTAAATTCCTTTACACATACCAGCGCTCACATACACTCAGGAGGACAGTGTTTCCGTATAATAATCTGCTCCATACTTTACAGAACAGTAAATCAATTATTTGCTCTTCAAAGGCACGCTGCAGAAGTACACCATCACTGTGGTATCTTTTTCTCTTGTGCTTCATCAGCATTACCAGGATTGGCTTGATTCATGAGATAACAGGGTAAAATTCCTGTAATGGCTGGATAGTCACTGTGCAGATAAAAATGTGGGGATGGGAGTCAAGCAGGGATTAAGACCTAGGCTAGTGAGAGTCATCATTTTTCAGCTTTGCCTCTCAATAAATGAGCCAAGAACAGGATTTCTTTAAATTTGAAAACAAATAATTTAAAACTTTTTAAAGAATGCTTAATGTTACAATATAAAATTAAGAAATCAAGTCTGAGAATGAGATTCTCCAACATGATTTTGTTTTGAATCTCAGCTTCTCCACTTACATACAGGGGAAAGGTTTCTATCTATAAAGAACATATTTCCATCTCTTATTTTAGATAAGTTAGTCAGTACTTTTAGAAAGCTTAGCAGACCCCTCTGATAAAACTGGAAAAAAATGCTCTGGAAGCAGGAAAATTAAGACATATCTAGTTTTATGTTTTACATGAGGTAATGGGTCATTTGGGAGATTCTCAACAAAAATATTACTTTTTGAAAAATCTAATTCAGAAGACATACTTTAACCCCTAATTTCCCAGCCAACATATCAAATATGTTATCAGAAATTTAGGGTCCCTAAATTGAACTCATGTTCTGGCCCAGGAAAAATGACCCTGTCCCTTTGTTATTTCCTGTGCATCTGGAAGTCCTTTGTTATTTTCTGTGCATCCCTAGAAGTCCTGGCCCAGCACTTGTAACCCAGGTAACTGGCACACCTGGGGGCAGTGGGAGGTCCTCCAGGCTCTGAGGTCACTTCCTCATCAGCCCTGTCATTCCTCCCTGCCCTCCACTATATACTCCCTCTCCCTGCCATAAGTTCTCTTTCCTGCATACCTCCATCTGGTGCAGGCTTTGCACCCTTCCATCTGTACAGGCTGGCAATTTAGCTCTCCCAAATAAACTTTTTTCTTCCTGAACCACTGTGTGGCGGTCTTCTTTTTCAAGTCCGGCACTGGCAAGAGAATAATTTAGGCAAGAGTGAATGAAGGGTTGACATCCACGCTATTGCATCAGGCCCATACTGACACCAGGTACAGGGAACCTCAATATGTCAACCTGTTTTGATATGCAGGCAGGACATTTCACATAGGCCTACCTGTAAACAATCCTTTGTGGGCCTACTGGAAAAGCCTTTTGCCTGATTTCACCTTTTTCAAGGTCCTCTTTAACGGGATAACATCCCTCACTCAGGACACTACATGGGAGCATGTCAGGGCAGTGCAGGCAACCAGAGTCTTCGCTTACTCTGCTCTACCCCACCCAGCACAGATCTAGACCCTGAAGATCCCAGCCCCAGTTACTCCTTGACACTCCCATGTCAACAGGAAATAGCCAGGAAAGACCACGAAGTCCCTCAACTTTTTATACTCCTTCAGGGTTTCAAATGTTGGGAATATGCTTTGTTCTCATAACTCCATGTTGCTCCACTCCCAACCCATTCTTTTTATGTATCCAAAGATCCTACATGAAGGACTTCTCTCTCCCCTCTAGGCCCATTCTTTCTAAGAATCCAAAGATGGACTATGAAGGATTACCTTCACCCTATTGCCTCAAGCCCATTCAGACACCAGTCAGGAACCTCAATATGGGAACCTTCTTTGATATGCAGGCAGGACATCTCACCTAGGCCCAGCTGTAAACAACCCTTTGTGGGCCATGGAAAAGCCCCAACTTCCTAGACCTAGTGGTGCTTTCAATAACCTGCCTCCTTGCTCAGACCCCATATAAGCATGGCCCCAAAATCACCCCCTTGCACAAGCTCCAATTCTTCAGAAAGTTCTGTGCCCCCGGCTGTTCCTCAATAAACAGTCTTCATCTGTTGATGATTGATTCTGGCCTATTTCCATTTTCCTAACAGTAAACATAATAAAGATGACAAGGAAGATTTTTAGAAAGAAATATGTCAGGGAAAGGGAGCACATGGCGTAGGCATGCCACAGTAATACAGCACTTCAGCACATCTCAGCCACCTTGCCCTGTATTCCTGATTACAGAATCTGGCCTTGGAATAAATAGGGAGAATTGAGGTCCTTGAATACAGCTTTCTTTTTTTGTAATTTATTTATTAATTAAACAAAAATTTTTTGACAAGGTGTTGTGCAAAAAGGGTACAGTTATATAGTAGGGCAGTGTACACATTTCTTGTGACATCTTACACCCTGTTTTTCTTTCCCTTCCCAAGGTCAGGTAGACATATATACAATACACAATGTACCAAGATCATATACAGTAGCCACGTGGCCCACGCCAAAGAAAATTCGCCTAGGGCTTTAAATGTAATGTCGACATTAGACAATATGTTGACAATAGTCTTATAAAAACGTACATACATAGCTTTTGAGCTATTGTATTCCACTGAGAGGTCAATTTTTGACCTTTATATGTTAAGTAGTTGTTTGGTTTTAGTTACGTAATGTTGGGTCGCTGACCCAATCCTGTGGGAAATACCATTTGACAAGAAGTTTCAATTTCACAGACCTGGTATCTTCTGTCTCCCCTTCACCCCATCTTAACAGTCATATATCAGGGAGATCATGCCCCTTTGTTTTCTGTGTTCTAGGCTTGTCTCGCTCAACATTATTTGTGCAAGTTCTGACCATTTCCCTGCGAATAACAATATTTCACCATTCCTAATCTCTATGTAGTATTCCATTGTGTATAGGTACCATATTTTTTGGATCCATTCATCTGTGGAGGGGCATCTGGGTTGATTCCATATTTTGGCTATTGTGAATTGTTCAGCAATAAACATGGAAGTGCAAATGTCTTTTTCATATCTTGGGACCTGCTTTTCAGGATAGATGCCTAGGAGTGGTATGGCTGGGTCATAGGGTAGGGCTGTATTGAGCTTTTTGAGAAACCTCCATACTGTTCTCCAAAGTGGCTATAGTAATTTGCACTCCCACCAACAATGGAGAAGGGCTCCTCTTTGCCCGCACCCCCTCCAGCATTTGTTGTTGCCTGAGTTCAGAGTATAGGCCATTCTAACTGGAGTGAAGTGGTATCTCAGGGTTGTTTTTATTTGCATTTCCGTTACTGCCAGGGATGTTGAGCATTTCCTCATATGTTCCTTTGCCATTTTTATCTCTCCTCTTGTGAAGTCTCATTTTAGCTCCTTTGCCCATTTCCTAATTTACTGGCCTAATTTACTGGGTTTACTGGGCTTTAAGGGGCTTAGTTTTTTGAGTTCTCTGTAGATGACAGATATTAGGCCTTTGTTGCTGTGCTGGTAAAGATCCTTTCCCATATGGTTGCCGGTCTTTCTATTTTGGTGGCTATGTCCTTAGCTGTGCAGAAACTTTTTATTTTGTAGTAGTCCCATTTGTCCAGTCTCTCCCCTATTTGTTGTGCCCCTGGGACTCTATTCAGGAAGTTCCTTCCTGTGCCTATAAGTTCTAGCATCGTAACTATGTCCTTCAGTAGTTTCAAGGATTCAGGTCTGATGTTGAGGTCCTTGATCCATTTTGATTTGATCTTGGTGCACGGTGATAGGCTTGGGTCTACTTTGAGTTTTCTGCATATGGCTGCCCAGTTCTCCCAGCACCAGTAATTGAAGAGGCTCTGTTTTTTCCATTGTATGTCTTTAGCTCCTTTGTCGAATATGAGCTGACTCTAAGAGTGCGGTTTTATTTCTGGATATTCAATTCTTATCCATTGGTCTTCAGGTCTGTTTTTATACCAATACCAGGCTGATTTTGTTATGATGGGTCTATAATAGAGCTTGAAGTCTGGTATTGTGATACCTCCTGCACTGCTATTTTTGTCTAGAATTGCTTTGGCTATTCTAGGTATTTTGCTGTTTCGTATGAATTTATGGGCTGCTTTCTCAATTTCAGTGAAGAATCTAACTGGGATTTTCATAGGGATTGCATTGAATTTGTATAACAATTTGGGCAATATGGTCATTTTCACTATATTGATTCTGCCTACCCATGAGCATGGGAGATCTTTCCATCTCCTTGTGTCTTCTTTGATTTCCTTTATTAGATTTTTATAGTTCTCATTAAATAGGTCTGTTACGTGCTTGGTTAGGTTGATCCCTCCTTACATTATTTTTTTTTTTTTGGCTACTGTGAATGGAATTGTTTCCATAATTTCCTTTTCTACTTACACATTGCTGGTGTACAGAAAAGCTGCTGACTTTTGTGGATTGATTTTGTATCCTGATACTTTGCCAAAACGGATTATTAGGTGTAGGAGTTTGGGGACTGAGTTTTTTGGGTCCTTTAGATATAAGATCATGTTGTCTACGAATAGGGATAGCTTGATTTCTTCCTTGCCGATGTGGTTCCCTTTGATGTCCTCCTCTTGCCTTTTTGCTATGGCTAGGGATTCCAGAACTATGTTGAAGAGAAGTGGGGAGAGTGGGCATCCTTGTCTTGTTCCTGAGTTTAGGGGGAATGCTTTTAGATTCTCCCCATTTAATATGATATTAGCAGTTGGTCTGTTGTATGTGGCTTTTATTGTTTTGAGGAATGTTCCATCTATTCCTGTTCTCTCCAGAGGTTTTAATAAGTATGGATGTTGTATTTTGTCAAAGGCTTTTTGGGCATCAACTGAGATAACAATTTGATTCTTGATTTTAGTTCTGTTTACGTGGTGAATTACATTGATTTATGGATTTTGAACCATCCTTGTGTCTGTGGGATGAAGCCTACTTGGTAATGATGTATAATTTTCTTGATCAGTTTCTGGATCCTGTTAGCTAATATTTTATTAAGGAGCGTTGCGTCTGTGTTCATTAGTGATATTGGTCTGTAGTTCTCTTTTTTTGTTGGGTCTTTGCCTGGTTTGGGAATGAGTATGATAATAGCTTCATAGAATGAGTTTGGGATTTCTCCCTCTGTTTCTATTTCAGGGAAGAGTTTGAGGAGTATTGGTATTAGCTCCTCACTAAAGGTTTTATAGAATTCGTTGGTGAGTGCGTCTGGGCCTGGGCTTTTGTTGTTGGGAGGTTCTTGATTACCCCCTGTATCTCGCTGTAAGTTATTGGTTTATTTAGTTGATTTATTTCTTCTTGGTTCAGTTTGGGAAGTTTGTACTTCTCTAAGAATTGATCCATTTCTGTAAAATTATTGTTTTTTAGTGAGTAGAGGTTCTGGAAATAGTTTCTTATGACTGTTTGAATATCGTGTGTACTTGTTGTAATTTTTCCGGTGGATTCCCTGATTTTACGTATATGAGTCTCTTCTTTTTTTTGTAAGTCGTGCGAGGGGTCTGTCAATCTTACTTATTTTCTCAAAGAACCAGCTTTTAGTCTTGTTTATTTGTTGAATGGTCTTTCTATTTTCAATCAGATTTATCTCTTCTTGAATCTTTGTGATCTCTCTCCTCCTAGTCTTTTTAGATTCGATCCTTTCTTGTTGTTCCAGTTGTTTTAGTTTCATCGTGAGGTTATTCACCTGCTCTGTTTCAATTCTTTTAATGTGTGTACTGAGGGCAATGATTTTGCCCCTCAATACTGCCTTAGCTGTGTTACTTACGTTTCTTTGTGATGTATTTTCATTGTCATTGTGGCTTATGAATTCGTGAATTTCATCTTTAATTTGGTCTGTGTCCCAAGTGTTGGATAACAGTGTGGGGTTTAGGCTCGAAGAATGTGTATAGCCTCTGTGGTAACTGTTGTTAATGAGGGTTACCTTTATTCCACTGCGGTCAGATATAATACATGGGATGACGTCAATAATTTTATATTTGCTGAGGTTCTTTGTGGGGGATATGACATGGTCTATTTTGGACTATGATCCATGGGCTGCTGAGAAGAAGGTGTATTGGGTCTCTGTAGGGTAGAAGATTCTGTACAGATCTCTCAGATCCATTTGGGATATGGTGTTACTTAAGTCCTCAGCTCCCTTGCTAATCCTCTGGGTGTTGGATCTGTCTCTTGGAGAGAGTGGGGTATTAAAGTCACCCACTATGATTGTGTTTGGGTCTATCTTGTTCTGTAGTTCTGTGAGAATTTGCTTGACATATGTATGGCCTCCTTTGTTCGGTGAGTATACATTTATCACCTTGATGTCTTGATTCTGGATTTTTCCTTGTATTAAAATGTAGTGACCTTCTTTGTCTTTTTGAGTTGATGTTAATGAGAAGCCCAGCTTGTCTGAGATCAGGATGGCTACTCTTGCTGTTTTGGTAGGTGCGTTTGCTTGGAAGATCTTGCTCCATCCTTTCATTCAGAGCCTGTTTTTATCCCTTGCTGTAAGGTGGATCTCTTGTAGACATCAGATGGCAACTTTTTGTTTGCGGATCCATTCAGCCAGTCTGCTCCTCTTTACAGAGAGTTTATCCCATTTATACTCAAAGAGATCAAGAGTAAGAGTGTTTTTTCTCCTTCCATTTTCTTGTTAAGCTGTTTTTCCTCTTTTTTTTCTTGTCTTTAGTGAGCTGCTCTTTCTGTTGGGCTCTGGCTATTGTAGTTCATTTCTGTTTCTGTCTGTGTGTCCTGTACGATTTCTGTTGGGTGGAGTTCCCCTCTTAGAATTCGCTGTAGGGCTGGATTTTTATTCACATACTCCTTTAGATCCTCTTTTCTATGGAAAGATCTGGTTTTTCCCTCAAATATGAACTCCAGCTTCACTGGATATTTTATTCTAGGTTGGCAGATGTTGGCCTGTAGAACCTGGATTGTGTTCTTCCACGCTCTTCGTGCGAGGTAGGTTTGTGTGGAGAGGTCTGCTGTTATTCAGATCCTTTTCCCATTGTAATAAATCTCTTTCTTCGCCCTGGCTGCATTCAATATTTGTTCTTTATTCTTGAGATCTGAAGTCTTGATTATTATGTGCCTGGGTGAGGATTTTCTAGGGTCTGGTCTGCCAGGCATCCTATAGGCTTCAGTTACCTGGGTGAGGTCCCTTGTGAGATTGAGGAAGTTTTCTGCAATAACTTTGTTGAAAATATGTTCAAGCCCTTTGCTCTGGTGTTTGGCTCCTTCTTCTATTCCAATTATGCGCAGATTATATCTCTTGTCTTTGTCCACTAGCTCCTGGATTAGTCTGCCCTGGAGCTTTACAGTTTCTTGGAGTGTGGTGATTTTCTGGTCCTTATCAGCTGCATTGTCGTCCGAGAGAGATTCTGGCTTCAATATGGTCAATTCTTTGTGCTGTGGGTTCAAGTGCGGAGTTTATGGATGTCAGAGAGCTATTTATGGTTGCCAGATCAGCTCTGATCTTGGAAATTACTTCCTTTAAAGAGTTGTATTTTAAATCTATTTTTTCATGCATTTCACTTCTCAGGATGTTAAGGTCTTCTTTGATGGAGGTTTGCACTGTATCCATTTTTGCTTCCATTTCTTTCTTGGCTTCCTAGATGTCCTTCGAGACTTCCACTCTAAACTCCTGGAATTGTTTTCTGATTTTGTTTCTGAGGCTTTCCATCATTTCTGCTCTCATAGCCTCACTTGTTGTTGTTTTTTTTATTTATTTCCATCTCCTCTTCAGTCGTACTGAAGAGCTGGCGAGTTGGCTTGCCCTTTGTTGAAATTTGTTATATTCCTTTGTGATTTGTGCATTGGGAGATCTGTGGGTGGCTTCCTTGTTTTGGCTTTGTGCTGGTTCCCGCTGGTCCGTCAGTGGGAGACTTGTTTGTGTCCTAGCTCTGGATTTGAGTTTGGCTGTTGAACCTTACTGCCCAATGGGTGAGTGTGACTGTCTCGGTTGTTGCTGGGGTGGTCACCCTCACTGCACTTGGAGGTGGGTAGGTTCTGTGTCTTTCTCTGCGGGACAGTGTCCTGCCACTGTGTTGTGCTGACCCTAGCGTGCCCATTGTGGGGGTTTGCTGTTTGCTGATTCAGCGTGGTGTGTAGGCTTTTCTCTTCTTTGGTTCTTTTTTCCACTTGGTATCTTGGTCAGAGGAGCTCACCTCTCAGGCGTTCGCCCACCTGTGTGGATTGCTCCGGGGCCAGTGTTGTTGAGAGACGGCCCACCCACTTGTGCAAAATGCGCCAATCTGAGTGGGTGCTGCCGCTGGGGGGGCTCTGCCCTCCTGTGCGGGTGTGCCTATCAGAGAGGGCGCTGCAGCTGGGGGGCCCTGCCCACCTGTGCGAAGTGTGCCTACCACTGTGCGCCCTGCCACTGTGGGGCCCTGCCCACCTGTGCAGGGTACGCCTACCAGAGCAGGCCCTGGGTTGTTGGGGTGTGCTTGTGCCCTCCCGCGAGTTTGCTGTGGAGGGCGGTATGTGTGGGCCCCAGTAGGATCAAGTGTCCGGGTGCGGGTTGGTGCCCACAGACTCTGCACCTCTGCTGTGAGGGGGGCGTGTGATAGGGCCCAGGTGTCCCTGCTGGGCTGGTATTGCCCACCAGCGCTCCTGTGACTTTTGTTCAAAAAGTCCGCGAGGCCCAGGCGCCTCAGGTGGGGCTTCCAATGCCTGCCGGTCCCCAGCCCCTGTTGGGGATGGGGCGGGGCCGGTGCAGCTGGTTCAGGCGCCTCTGCTATCTTGTCAATGCTCCACCCCTGCTAGCTCCTGTGTCCTCCCAGAGTCTGAAGGGACCTTTTGCCGCCTTATTTGGGGTTTTTTTGTTCCCTCAGGGTGGGGAGGGGGAGGGAGGGAGCTCTAGCTTCTTTGTAGGGTTTGGGTCTCTGATAGCTGGTCTCCCGTTGGGGGAGGGGGTAATGGGGAACTTACTGGTCCTGGATTGTGTGTGTTTCCTGTGCTGCAGTTGGCCCTTTGTGGGTGGGTTGCTGGGGTGCGGCGATCAGTCATTTCGTGGTGGCAGCCCCGGCTCTCCCCTTCTGCACCGCCCGGTTCCCCCACCGCTCAGTCTGATCCCGGCCGTGCGGTCCTGTACCTCCCGTCCGCTGCCGTGTGTCTCAATTGGTCCGCGCACCCCCTGGGGTCCGTGTAGTCCCGCTGTCTGGACTCTGCGCACCTGGCATGACTTTTCAGCAGTCGGTTTGTTGGCACCGGGTCCCCTTTCCCAGCCTGGCCCTGTTCGGGCCAGGGTCGGTGGGTGGGGTACCCCGGAGATTTTCCGGCTCCATGCAGGTTATAGGCTCTTCTTTTTTTATTTTTTTCATTTCCTGCGTTTCTCTGTTGCTTCTGGCTGCTGGGTTTGCTGGGTTCTTGATGGGGTGTTGGGTACTGGAGTTCCCAGCTCGCTATTCAGTTGGAGCGAGTTGGGGTGCCTCCCTACTGTGGTGGCACCATCATTCTTCTCTGAATATAGCTTTCTGATTAGTGGATCTCCTTTCTGTTCCTTGTAATGTCATAGTGCCAAAGATTTATTGCTCTGACCTCATTTCCTTAACAGATGTCTTACATCCGCTTTCTTTTGTAAACCCCCTTCTCCTCCACCCATTTTGTTACCAGGATATGCTTATATCAGCATATCCTGATATCTGCAAGCTAGATAGGTCAAAATTCCTTGGCAGTCGGCTTTTCTACTACTAGATATCAAGATGAGCCCAGAATGGCCATCAGGACTAGGACTTATACTGGCCCAAACAGACACAAACTAAGCAATTTCTGTTTCCACATCCCCATTCTTCCATTGTTTTCAATTTAGAAAAAAGCTCTGTCAAGGTTCTCAGACAGACACAACAAGATGAATCCTTCAAGAAAGCTTCTCAGTGATCCTTCTCATCTTACTGAGAAGCAACTTATTCATGATGGCTGACAGGGAAATAAAGTGTGATGGAACATTGTGGAAGTTTGGGAATTAAAAATTGACCAGAGATTTTCCAGCCCACCTCATTCTCTTTAATTAAAAAAATAGATGAGCATGGTTTGAGTGGGGGAGGGGCAAGAGATCAAGGGATAGATGGAACACTTCACTTCTGGCCTTATTGAAAAGGCAAACATATCTTGCCCCTGAAGAAGGAAATCACACTCCAGTGGAAAGATATTGGCTGTAACACATGCTTCCAGGATTATATGATGGGGATTCTACTGAAACTATTTTTACTCCTCTCTAAATTGTAGGTAACTGACAGAAATGCAAATTGTGTCCTATCTGGCTCAATGGACTTCCTTCTCCCCTGGGTGGAAGTGGTTGGGAGAAAAAATAAACAGTTTCCCTCCATTTGCAATTCCTCTCAACATTCCCATACTTCTTATTAGTGTGGGCTGCTTACTTTTTAAAGTACTTATCATATCTGCCTGGTTGTTTCAATTAGAAGAGTAAACTAAAATGTCCCCATATTCATTGGTATGTCACTGGCCATGATTTTACCTTTTCCTGGGAATTAGCTTCTAATGCCCTTGTAAGATTTCTTTCTCCCACAGCTGGCAGTAGAAACAGCAGCAGTAGCAAGCCAGGCTTGCATGCTAGGAAAGTTCAATTGGACAATGCATGCCCTAAGAAACTTCTTATGTGGAGATACCATTTCAAGAAAGTTCATTTTCCATGAATAAAATGAGATGCATGAGGTCATTGCTCCTTTTACTTTGTAAACTGGGTGGCCTTTGAAAGATTCTTAGAACACTTCAAAGAAATCCTCCACAACGATTCCAGACCCCCCCCCCACCCCTTTCCCTTTGTAACAGAATTCTTACTGACCCTAAAGTTTTTCACTGAATGGAAAAGATTCCAAGGGGTCTAAAAAATACCTGAGACCATTAGAAAAGAAAGCCATAGGGTCAAGATGAATCCACCCTTAGCAGAGGATTTACATATATAGGTCCTAACCTTTGGCTATGAATAAAAGATTAAAAGTCCCACTGGGGTCAGAACCTTGGTTCAAGGGCATGTGCCTGGCCAAGCCTGGCTTCTCTGCAATGTCAGGAATTCTAGGAATCCCACTGATCATTGTGTGTTGGGGGGGGGGTGCAGAAGGGCTAACAGAAACCCAGTCCTGCCCACTGGGTGAAACTCTGCTCTCCCACGCAGCAACCTGGGATTTCAGAGCGTGGGAAAGCAGCAAGTGAAGAGAGGACCTAGAAATAACACCTTCTAAAATGGGAAAGATGCCTTCTGCTGAACGATGTCCAAATTCTTGTTTTAGATGGAAGGTTAAAAGAGGGGCAGGTTGTAGAAAAGGCATGTCCTCTTGAAAGGACCACTTTGTTCAGGCAGTTTGATGAAGCTTTTCTGGAAACATCTGTTCCTTACTTGTAGAGTAAATGACCCCAGTACTGGCATTCTCTTGACTATCCTGCTATGACTGCCTAAGAAAGATATCAATTTTTTTTTTGGCCAGTCCTAGGCCTTGGACTCAGGGCCTGAGCACCATCCCTGGCTTCTTCCCGCTCAAGGCTAGCACTCTGCCACCTGAGCCACAGCGCCCCTTCTGGCCATTTTCCATATATGTCGTGCTGGGGAATCGAACCGAGAGCTTCATGTGTAGGAGGCAAGCACTCTTGCCACTAGGCCATATTCCCAGCCCTAAGAAAGATATCTTGTAAGGATATTTAAAGATAATATCCAGAAAAAGGTAAAATCACCAGCCTTACAGACCCAAGGGAATAGATATGTGGCCATTTTATTTTTCTCTTATAATTGCAAGAATCAAGAAGATGTGACAATTTGTTTTTTTTTTTAATAAGCAGCCCATATATGGGTGCTAATGGTCCATGCCTATACTTTTCATTGCTCAGGAGGTTGAGATCTGAGCATCTCCATTTGTCACCAACCTGGGCAGGAAAGTCCATGAGACTATTATCTCCAGTTGACCACCAAAAACCCAGAAATGGAGCTATGGCTCAAGTGGTAGAGCACAAGCCTTGAGTAAAAAAGGCTCAAGGACAGTGCCTAGGTTCTGAGTTCAAGACCCAAGACCAGCACAAAAACATTAATAAGCAGCCCATACTAATGGGAAGTGTAGGAATGTTGAGAGGAATTGCAAATGGAAGAAAACTGTTTATTGTTCCTCCAACCACTTCCATCCAGAGAGAAGGAACTTGAGCCAGATAAGATATAATTTGCGTATCCATCAGTTACCTATAATTTAGAGAATGGTAAGAACAGTCTCAGTAGAGTCACAATCAGATAATCTCTGGAAGCAAATGTTGCAAGCCAATGAAGCCCTTTCCATTGGAGTGTGATTTCCCTCTTCAAGAGCAAGATGATTTTCAGAATGAAGTGCTGCCTTTTCTTTTTTCTTTTTTTTTTTTTTTTTTTGGTTTTTTTTTGGGGGGGGGGGCCAGTCCTGGGCCTCGGACTCGGCCTGAGCACTGTCCCTGGCTTCTTCTTGCTCAAGGCTAGCACTCTGCCACTTGAGCCACAGCGCCACTTCTGGCCGTTTTATGTATATGTGGTGCTGGGGAATCGAACCCAGGGCCTCATGTATACAAGGCAAGCACTCTTGCCACTAGGCCATATCCCCAGCCCCAGTGCTGCCTTTTCAATAGTGCCTTAAGAGAAGTAGCCCATCCATCCCTTGATCTCCTACTCCTCCCCCACTCAAACACGTGCTCACCTATTTTTTTTAATTGAAGAGGATGAGTTGGGCTTGAAAATCTCTGGTTAAATTTTTCTACAATGTTCTACTTTATTTTCCTGTCACATAAAAGTGAAGACAATCGTGGATACTAGAGGGGTCCATCCAATCTGTCACTCAATTATTTTGTCATTGACAATCTTTACCTAAACCAATTCCTTCCATGGAATATTGAAGATGATATTGTGCAGTGATTTGCAATAGTTCCTTGGCATTTTGTCCAGTCATTTGCAATCATTCCTTGGCATTTTTTTGTAAAAAGAATCAAGTGGAATTAACTAGTGTTTTTCCTAAAAAGGGTTAAATGCTTAGAACTTTGCTTTACTTACAAGTTTTCAGAATAAAGTGTTGCTGTGAAAGTCTCTTATTTTGTTTTTACAAATGCACCAGTTTTCCAAATAAGGTGTTTCTGTAAAGTTATGTATTTTTTTTTTACAAATGTTCTCTATGATACCCTAGTATCTGGAAGTGCAACTGTGACTCAAGTGATAAGAGTATCAACCTTGAGCAAAAAGTTCATGGACAACACCCAGTCTCTGAGTTCAAGCCCCAATACTGGCACATACACACAGGCACATACACACACACATACACACACACACACACACACACACACACACACACACACACACACAAAGATTCATGGACACACATACAGGATTCATAAAATCTGTTAAATTCCTGGATATGGTTGGTTACAGATTAAAATCAACCAAGGCCATAAGTATATATGGCAAGGCATAGGAGAGTTCCAAGTGAGATGTCAGTTATTTTCTCCTGGTAGCATCATAAATAGTGCTAAATCCTCTCAGCAATGATGCACAACAATACATACAGAGAACTGCCAATCAGGTAAGTTTACCTGAGTCGGAGTCCAGAGTTTTTATTGTACTCAATCATGGAGATTTGGTTGGCCAATTGTGTGATTAACCCTAGTTTTCAGTCCCTCTAAAGTGGACTTGATATCACATCACCCAAAGCTCTCACGTAAACTATATTGTTGGGCTATCTGGCAAGGCCTGCAGTACCCCAGCAGAGGAATCTCAGGATACTTTCTGCTCTGCTCATTGTTGATATCATTTATTAGGGGTCCTGTGCCCAGAAGAGCCAGTAGGGGTTCCCAAACATGCCTTTATCTGGAACTGAGTCTCTACTACCAATGCAATGGTTGGGGCATAGCATATGAAAAGTCACTCCCAGTTGAAAACAAAGGAAAACGTTTTCTTATTTACTTATTTTGTACCCCATTACTGGAGTTTGAACTCAGAACCTGGGTGCGGTCTTTATCTTTTGGTTAAGGGCTAGTGCTCCACCACTTGAGCCTCAGCTCCACTTTCTGATTTTTGGTGGCTAATTACTGATAAGCCTTTCATGGATTTTTCTTCAAAAGTTTAAAGTTTAATCTTCAGGTCTCACTCTCCTGAGTAGCTAAAGTTACAGGATTGTGCCACTGATGCCTGGCCTAGTCCACTTTTCCATCTCTCCATTAAGTGCCACCCTCAAGGTGCATCTCAGCAGTGGAACTGCCTGCTAGAAGAAAGTAAAATTAAGCCAGATCTATGTCCTCATTATGAAATATTCCCGGCTTGGCCACGTGTCTAATGGCAGAGGCCCGACCCTTGGGGGATTGTGGTCCCCGCCCACAGAGGAAGTTTCATGACATCACCTGATGGGCAGCCCAGTTCAGCCAATTAGTTAGTCACCCCAAGTCCCTCCCCTTCCTCCTTTGTCACTGTAATAAATTCTTCTGCCCGCCCCCTGGGCAAGTGAGACCCGTTCAACCATCAGGCTGTCTCCCTGGAATTTCCTTCCTGTGTCGGACACGTGAGGGGGGCTGACGGGGAAGGGGATTTTGGCATTTCTCCTCAACTCAGCAAAGTCCACAAAGATACGCCTTACTCCTTCTGCCGGTGGGAGGGGTAGGGCTGAGTGTGTTTCATAGTTTGGGTTCAGGCATGAGCAGAGAAATGCAACTCGAAAGCTAGTGCCAGTATGTTACATATTATAATCATGCAACAAAGATTGTAAAATAACCACAGCACTTCAATAAGATATTTTAAAGTATTTTGAAACAAAGTGGCTGAAAGAATTACAGAAAAATCTCAGTTTTAAATGATCAGAAACAACTAAATGGGAAATATACAAACAAAAAATCAATATCTGAAGTAAAAAACCTTGCTGTATAGTTTGATAGTAAATTGGAGATGGACATTTTAGAATCGTTGAAGTTGAGTACAAATAAAGCTAACCAATTTGAACTGCAGATTTGATCCAGGTGATGGTTGCTCATGCCTGTAATCCTAGCTACTCAGGGGCTGAGATCTGAGGATCACAGTTCAAAGCCACCCTGCGCAGAAAGTCTGTGGGACTCTTACCTCCAATTAGCCACCAGAAAACCAGAAATGGCACTGTGGCTCAAGTGGTAGAGCATTAGCCCCTTCCTCCCCACTCTCTCATAGGTGTCTGAGCTCTTCCAGGTAGGAGACTTGTTCAGACAATTGGTTCCTGGAGTCAGATCTCCACCTTAAACTCCAGAAACATTTTGAATCCCCCAGGTACATTTGACCCTGCCCCCATCCACGACCCTACTTAAGTCCCTCCACCCCTACCTTCATTATACCTCCTGTCTCCTGACTCCTCAGATCACCATGGCATCCCTCTCCAACTTTCCATTAAAGTTGATCTGGTCTGTTAAGTTCACTTTCTGCCCTTTCTTTATTCTAATACCCTCATAATTCAGTTTCCTAACACCCAGGATCAAGATTCCTAGCCAGTCTAGCCATGCATGTCCCTGAGATACTTATCTCCAATTGATCATCAAAAAGCCAGAAGTGGAACTATGGTTCAAGTGGTAGAGCATTAGAAATAAGTAAAAAAAAAAAAAAAAAAAAAAGCTCAACAACATCAATCAAGTCCTGAGTTAATGTCCCAGGCCTGGCATACACAAAAAAAGAGAGAAAAAAAGGAAGGAAGGAAGGAAGGAAGGAAGGAAGGAAGGAAGGAAGGAAGGAAGGAAGGAAGGAAGGAAGGAAGGAAAGAAGGAAAGAAGGAAGGAGAAGGGAAGGGAAGAGAAGGAGGGAGGGAGGGAGGGAGGGAGGGAGGGAGGGAGGGAGGAAGGGAGGGAGGGAGGGATAGCTGATTTTTTTTTTCAGGAAGGAGAGAAAGTTTATGACCGAACTGCTGGCCTGTGGCCGAGATGATCCATGGCCGGGAGAGAGATCCCCCACCCAGCCCTGCCTTATATCTAGGGCAGGGGCAAGGGGTGTGGCCAGGTGGATTAGGATGTGACCTCAGGGAAAGGGGAGGTAACTGCCTCCAGGTCTGCAGGTTACCCAGGTAACTGGGTGGAGACTTAATGAGGTAGGGCATCTGAATGTAGCCCTCAGGGAGAGGAGCTTACATTCCAGCCTTTTAATAGTTATGAAAAAGGGCAAAGAGTCTCTCTGGCTGCTTCCTGCTGGCAAGGGGCATCGGCATTAGGGGTAAAAGGCAGAAATGTGGCCACTCCTGGAGAAGGCGAGCAGCAGGGTCCCTTGGTGGTAGATGCCAGTCCTTGAATGAAGCCTGCAAGAAGTCTCATGAGGCAGGGGCTGGACAAAAAAAAATATTAAGGCAAAAGGAAGGGCTTAGGGCACAAAATTAAAAATTGGATGACTTGGACAGTTCTTATACTCAGGTATGGACATTAGATGGACAAGCTACTATCTCTTGATCCCTCGGCTCTGAATAATTTTGAAAGGGTGAGACAAAGTGACTCCATTTTGGATGCGATCATTTTCCTCTTACTCCACTCCTGGCTGGTAAGAGAAAAGTCTCTTGAGCCATGCTTCTAGCCTGGCTCTTCACTGGTTAGTTGGGAGATGGAGTTTGAGAGAGATTTTCTGCCCGGGCTGGCTTCGAACTGCAATCCAAGGCGTCTTTGCCACAAAAGCCCTTTTTTATTTCCAATTAAAACAACAAGGAGACCAAGGGGACTAGAGCTTACCTGTACCTTTTCAAGAATTGACCAAATACTTGCCAGAATTCTGCAATGACAAAACTCAATAGAGGTGATGAGTTTTAGCACAGATACATAGCTAGATGAACATATTAACAAATAACATTTACACAGACATACACACTGTGCACATAGGTTTTACAGCATGCAAAAATGAATTTCAGCAGTAGACTCTTTTGGAATTCCAATAGTTAATGACTTTTTTTTTTGCCCAATATTTTAGAACCACGTGGTCAGTCAGAAAAACAATTTTGCTAGCAAACAACAATTTTCAGATTATAAAATGGAGAAACCATATTTTGATAAACTCCAGTGGGATGCCATGTTGAGGGGGGTGGCAGGAGGACACAAACACACTAACAGAGAACAGGTAGCAAGGCATAATGGTGCCTGAACTGGTGCCTGTTAAACCCAATGTCCACCACGTGGTCAATGCTAGAGAAAAGAACTTTTAGATGTCTTTGATGACAAAGCACATTGGTGGTCAAGCCTCAGTATTGGAGGTCTGTGAAAAGAGGCAGCTTTGTGAGCAAGGCACGTTATCAGGATGGTACAACTTGGAGTTTTTATAAAGTAAGCAAGTAAGCAGGCAGATGAGAGAGGGAGAAAAAGGAAGAGAAAGAGAGGAAAAGAGAGAAAGAGAGCCTGAATATAAGTGACTTCTGACCATTTACCATTGCTGTGGCAAAAACTGTATCTGTTTGAATATTTCGAGCAGACCTCATTGCACTGTCAAGAGGCATGCTAGCAGTGTCCAGGCTCAGGTGTGACTGTGATGCAAAACCCAAAAAGCACGGGAGGGAGGCGCCTGGTGAGTGCATGAGAGCTTACTGGGCAGAAGTGGCAGAAGCGGCGGACAGAGCAGCAGAGAACTGGAGCAACAGCAGTTTCACTCACCAGGGTAGACAAGTGGTGTGGATGTGGATGTGGAGGCCAGCAATGGTATTAGTGAAAAGTGCCACATGGCGTCTCGCAGCAGTTCGGTTCATGGAAAAAGGGCCATCAGGACTGGGGATACTCCCAGAAAAAGGAGAAAAATAGAGGAAAATTTCGCTTGTCCTGACTCTTAAGCCCTATCCGAGTCACGGCACCATATATGTTAGCTTTTTAAAGTAGGTAGCCGGTAAAGGAGAACACCATGCGGTATTCAGGCAGGAGAGAAAGTTTATTACCGAACTGCTGGCCTGTGGCTGAGGTGATCCATGGCTGGAGAGAAGGTAGAGAAGAGCGATAGCTGATTTTTAATTTGACAAGACATAAACTGAAAGATTCAAGAAGCTTAGAAAATCCAAAATATAATAAACTCAAAGAAATCCACACTAAAAGGTATCCCAATTAAATTTCTGAAAGCTAAGGACAAAATACCTTTAAAGCATCTAGACAGGATGATAGATTACTTTCAAGGAGTGCCAACTTGAGTGATAGCAGATTTCTCATTTGAAATCATTGAGGCCAAAAGAAAGCAGCAGCACACTTTTCAATAGCACAAAGGAAAGAACTGTCAACCAAGAATGCCACATCCATCAAGACATATCTGTTAGGAAGAAAGAGAAAATAAAGGTATCAGTCAACAAACCACCCAAAGAGACTGTCATTAGCAAACCTGTCTTAAAGAATGACAAAAGGAAGGTTTTCTAAATATAAAGAAAACATAGCAGGGCATTGGTGATTCACAACTGTAATCCTAGAAACTCAAGGGGCTGAGATAACGGTTCAAAGGCAGAAACTGACAGGCAGAAAAGTCCATGAGAATCTTATCTCCACTTATCTAGCAAAAAAGCCAGGAGTAGAGCTGTGGCTCAAATGGTAGAACAATAGCCTTGGGTAAAAAGGCTAAAGGAGAGCACACCAGGCCCTGAGATCAAGTACTAATACTGACACAAAAACGAAAAGGAAGGAAGAAAGAAAGAAGGAAGGAAATGTAACAGAAGGCTCAGAAATTCATAAAAGAGAAAGTAAGGGAATGGAGGAAAGAGGTAAATATAATTGGCTCACTTCATAAGAATACAAAATCTTATTTGATGATTGAAGCAAAAATAATAGTCAGGCCAGATACTGGTGGTTCATGCCTATAATAATAGCTACTCAGGGGGCTGAGAGCTGAGGATCATCATTCAAAGCCAGTCTGGGCAGAAAAGTCTGTGAGAGGCTTATCTCCAAATTAGCCATCAAAAAGCCAGAAGTGGAGCTATGGCTCAAGTGGTACAGTACTAGCCTTGAGCAAAAAATATGCTCAGGCACAGTCCCCAAGCCCTGAGTTCAAGCCTCAGGACTGGCACAAGAAAAATAATAGTCGGGTATGGAAATTCATGTCTGTAATTCCAACACTTGTAAATCTGATTCAGGAGGATTGTAAATTCCAGGTTAGTCTGCACTACATATTAAGATTTTGTCTTAGAAAAAGGTATACCACTATCTAATATAGTGTTCAATTTATGTGAGATAAATACTTAACCAAATTTTATATTAGAGATAGAGCAGTTAAAGGAAGCTTAAGGAAAGTATTGATTCTACACCCTGGGTAATAAAACAGATACTAGTAGGCTGAAACAAATTAGTTCAGCATATTGTAATCTCCATAGCAACCACCAAGCAAACTATAAAAAGGAATATACTCAAAAATACTATAAATATATTAAGATGGAACTCTAAAAATTATTCAAGAAACTCACAGGAAGCCAAGAAAAGAAAAATAAGAAGCAAGGAGGAGGTGGGACATGAAGGTGGACTTGAAGAATCCATTGTTTTTATTCGGAGAATGAGGAAAGTCAGATAACACAGGAGAGACAATATTCTGAAGAAAAAATGTGAGAAAGAGCATCAAAAATTGCACAAAAGTTATCAGGATGGAGGGATTGAGACGAGAAGAGAAAGATAACAGAGTTCCAAGTCCTCATCCCTGAAGACACACATGGTATGGTAACATAGATGGTCCTAATGACTAGCTATTCTAGCTGCAAGAAGATCCCACATCTCCCACAAGCTTTAATCCCAGTACCCAGATTAGATTAGAGAGTGACTGCTCCTATATGGAAGGATAAGCTCAGTGAAGAAAGAAATTCTGTCATTCCTGTTACTCTGGAGGGTGGTATCAAGGTGCTATCTTGTGAGAGGGACTATTGCTTGCAACTGAAATATCCTGGGACCTAAAAATAATGAATACTCATGGCTCAGGTAGCCTCAGAACACAAGGTTACAATGACTGTATAAGAATGGCTATGAAGGACAAGTGTGAGTGGTTCATGCCTATAATTTAAGTTACTCACCAGAGGATCACAGTAGGAAGCCAGCTTCCAGTAAAAAAAAAAAAGGCCAGGAGACTCTTATCTCCAATTAACCATGAAAAAATACTGAGGTAGAGCTGTGGCTCAACCGGTAGAGTGCTAGCCTTGAGCAAAAAAAGCTGAGAGACTATGCCCAAGTCCTGAGTTCAAGTGCTAGTACTAGCACCAAAAAATGCCATCAAGAAGCTAGACTGTAGATTTTCCAAAGCACCAAAATGATCAAAATAACCTAATAAATTCAGGAAATAATGAGGGTGGAGAAAATTAGAAGGATACAAGGTATTGCCATAAATAGACACCAGAAAATAAGGTTCTTGGGAAAATCCAAACATACTAGAAATCATAATGTGTGAAGAGCTGGGGGCTAGGGTAGGCTCAATGGTAGAGCATGCACTTAGTACCTGTGAGATTCTGGGATCCATCCTTCTCCCACCATTGAAAAAAACAAGAGCTTAAATTTCCTTATGGAAAAATGGAAAGATATAGTAGGCTTTTCAATATCTTAAGGGGAAAAATGTCAGAAATACCAATAAATGAGTTATCAAAGCTAGACCTTTTCAAAAACACCTGTCAACATGTAGGTAATAGTAATTTTATTTCATTTTATTTTATTTTATTTTTTGCCAGTCCTGGCCTTGGACTCAGGGCCTGAGCACTGTCCCTGGCTTCTTTTTGCTCAAGGCTAGCACTCTGCTCCTTGAGCCACAGCGCCACTTCTGTCCATTTTCTATATATGTGATATATGTGGTGCTGGGGAATCGAACCCAGGGCTTCATGTATATGAGACAAGTTCTCTTGCCACTAGGCCATATTCCCAGCCCGGCAATAGTAATTATATAGACAAGATTAAATTTGAGTTGAAAATACTATACACAGAGCCAGGCACTGGAGGCTAACACCAAAAGTCCCTGAGACTTATCTCTAATTAACCATCAGAAAACCAGAAGTGAGAGAGAGAAAATGGCGCCATCACAATAGGGAGGCACCCCAACTCGCTTCAACTGAATAGTGAGCTGGGAACTCCAGCACCCCACACCCCATCAAGAATCCAGCAAACCAAACAACCAGAAGCAACAGAGAAACACAGGAAATGGAAAAGAACAAAAAGAAGAGTCTATAACCTGCACAGAGCCGGAAAATCTCTGGGGTACCCCTCACCCCACCCCTGCTCACCCCAGCCCGAACAGGGCTAGGCTGGGAAAGGGGACCAGGCGCCGGCAAACGGGACCGCAGACCACCAGCTACCAGAGAAGCAACAGCCGAAAAATCACACCAGGAGTGCAGAGTCCAGACAGCAGGAGCTCCAAGGGCCCCAGAAGGAGTGCAGATCGACCAAGACAGACAGCGGCATGGGACCAGAGGCGCAGGACTGAACGGCCAGGAACAAACAACAACAGCAGGGGTACCAGGAGGCGCAGATAGGGAGAGCCAGAAAGGGAAAGCCGGGACCGCCACCACCAAATGACTGATCTCGCCACACCCCAGCACCCCAGCCCCGAAAAGCCCACAGCAGGGCGGGGCACACACACAACCTAGGACCAGTAAGTCAACCATTACCACCCCCCTCCAATGGGAGACCAGCTCTAGGAGAGACCAAAACCCTATAAAGAGGCTAGAGCTCCATCCCTCCCCCTCCCTACCCCGAGGGAACAAAGGAGCCCCATATCTGGCGGCTCTAGGACCCTACAGCCTCTGGGAAGACACGGGAGCAAGGAGAGGGGGAGCGGTGCCCAACAAAGTGACAAAGAAGCACCTTAGACAGGTATCCCCCAAAGCCCCAGCTGGGGAGAGTGAACCTTTCCGAACCAGCGCCCCCCCCCCCAGCAAAGACCCGGGGACTGGTAGGCTTTGGAACAACACCTGAGGCACCCTGGTCCTCACGGACTTTTTGCACAACACTCACAGGCTTGCTGGGGTGCAATACCAGCCTAGCAGGGACACCTGGGCCTGAACACACACACACCCTCACAGCAGAGGTGCAAAGAGTCTGGGGGCACCAACCCACACCCAGACACTTGAGCCTGCTGGGTTCCATGCATACCACCCCTCACAGTAGACTTGCAGAGGACACAAGCTCCCTCCAACAACTCAGGGCAGCATGTCCCCAAAGGAAACACTAGAGTGCACATGCACTTGCCCCCCCCAGGGCCAGTGTGGGCCAGCGTGCTAGCCCTCCAGCCGGAGGATCTCCTGCCCAACCCTCCGTGGGAGCACACAAGCGAGCAAGTTGCAACACCCGCTCTAATAGGTGCACTCCGCACAGGTGGGCAGAGCCTCCAGTGGCATTGCCCACTCTGATAGGCGCACTCCACACAGGTGGGCAGAGCCCCCGAGCGACAGAGCCCGCACTGATAGGCGCACTCTGCACAGGTGGGTGGACCACCCCTCAACAGCAATACCTGCGCCTACAGGAGCAATCCACACAGGTAGGCGAGCTGCCTCTCAGCGGCAAATCTCAATCTGGGAGGTGAGCTCCTCTGACTAAGTGGGAAAAAGAGTCAAAGAAGAGAAAAGTCTCCGTGCCACGCTGAATTAGTGACCTGTAAACCCTGATCAGGGGCACGCTAGGGTCAGCACCACACAGTGGCAGGACACAATCCCGCAGAGAAAGACACAGAACCTACCCACCCCCAAGTGCAGTAAGGGTGACCACCCCGGCAACAACTGAGACGGTCACGCTCACACATTGGGCAGTAAAGTTCAACAGCCAAACTCAAATCCAGAGCCAGGACACAAACAAGTCTCCACTGATGGACCAGTGAAGCCAAACCAAGGTTGTCACCTACAGATCTCCAGATGCCCAAATCACAAAGAAATATTATAAATTTTATGAAAGGTCAAGCCAACTCGCCAGCTCCAAAAAGTAGTACGACTGAAGAGGAGATGGAGAATAAAAAACAACAACTGAGGTTATGATAGCAGAAATAATGGAAAGCCTCAGGAACAAATTTAGAAAATAATTCCAGGAGTTTAGAATGGATGTCTCGAAGGACCTTCAGGAACTCAAGAAAGAAATGGAAGCAAAAATGGATACAGTGCAAACCTCCCTTAAAGAAGACCTTAAAATCCTGAGAAGTGAAATGCATGAAAAAACAGATTTAAAGTACAACTCTTTAAAGGAAGTAATTTCCAAGATCAGAGCTGATCTGGCAACCATAAATAGCTCCCTGACATCCATAAACTCCGCACTTGAATCCACAGAACAAAGAATTGACCATATTGAAGCCAGAATCTCTCTCGAACGACAATGCAGCTGATAAGGACCAGAAAATTACCACACTCCAAGAAACTGTAAAGCTCCAGGGCAGACTAATCCAGGAGCTAGTGGACAAAGACAAGAGATATAATCTGCGCACAATTGGAACAGAAGAAGGAGCCGAATACCAGAGCAGAGAGCTTCAACATATTTTCAGCAAAATTATTGCAGAAAACTTCCCCAATCTCACAAGGGACCTCACCCAGGTAACTGAAGCCTATAGGAAGCCTGGCAGACCAGACCCTAGAAAATCCTCACCCAGGTACATAATAATCAAGACTTCAGATCTCAAGAATAAAGAACAAATTTTGAATGCAGCCAGGGTGAAGAAAGAGATTTATTACAATGGGAAAAGGATCTGAATAACGGCAGACCTCTCCACACAAACCTACCACGCACAAAGAGCGTGGAAGAACACAATCCGAGTCCTACAGGCCAACAATTGCCAACCCTTAGATATTCAGCAAAACTAGAATTCATATTTGAGGGAAAAACCAGATCTTTCCATAGCAAAGAGGATCTAAAGGAGTATGTGAATAAAAAATCAGCCTTACAGCGAATTCTAAGAGTGGAATCCCACCCAACAGAAATGGTACAGGGCACACAGACAGAAGCAGAAAGAAACTACAATAGCCAGAACCCAACAGAAAGACCAGCTCATTAAAGACAAGGGAAAAAAAAAGGAGAGGAAAAACAGCCTAACAGGAAAGTGGAAGGGGAAAAAACCCTCTTATCCTTGATCTCTTTGAACATAAATGGGATAAACTCTCTGTAAAGAGGAGCAGACTGACAGAATGCATCCGTAAACAAAAAGTTGCCATCTGATGTCTACAAGAGATCCACCTTACAGCAAGGGATAAAAACAGGCTCTGAATGAAAGGATGGAGCAAGATCTAACAAGCAAACGCACCTACCAAAACAGCAGGAGTAGCCATCCTGATCTCAGACAAGCTGGACTTCTCATTAACATCAACTCAAAAAGACAAAGAAGGTCACTACATTTTAATACAAGGAAAAATCCAGAATCAAGACATCACGGTGATAAATGTATACTCACCGAACAAAAGAGGCCATACATATGTCAAGCAAATTCTCACAGAACTACAGAACAAGATAGACCCAAACACAATCATAGTGGGTGACTTTAATACCCCACTCTCTCCAAGAGACAGATCCAACACCCAGAGGATTAGCAAGGGAGCTGAGGACCTAAGTAACACCATATCCCAAATGGTTCTGATAGATCTGTACAGTCTTTCACCCTACAGATACCCAATACACATTCTTCTCAGCAGCCTATGGATCATACTCCAAAATAGACCATGTCATAGCACACACAAAGAACCTCAGCAAATACAAAAGTATTGACGTCATCCCATGTATTATATCTGAACACAGTAGAATAAAGGTAACCCTCATTAACAAAGGATACCACAGAAGCTGTACATATTCTTGAAGGCTAAACCCCTCACTGTTATCTACCACTTGGGACACAGACCAAATTAAGGATGAAATTAACGAATTCATAAGCCACAACCACAATGAAAATACATCACAAAGAAACCTATGGGATACAGCTAAGGCAGTACTGAGGTGCAAGATCATTGCCCTCAGCACTCACATTAAAAGAATGGAAGCAGAGGAGGTGAATAACCTCACGATGAAACTGAAACAACTGGAGAAACAAGAAATGATCGAATCTAAAAAGACTAGGAGGAGAGAGATCACAAAGATTCAAGAAGAGATAAATCTGATTGAAAATAGAAAGACCATTCAACAAATAAACAAGACTAAAAGCTGGTTCTTTGAGAAAATAAATAAAATTGACAGACCCCTCGCAAGACTTACAAAAAGAAGAAGAGACTCAAATATGTAAAATCAGAGACTCCACCGGAAAAATTACAACAAATACACGCAATATTCAAACAATCATAAGGAATTATTTTCAGAACCTCTACTCACTAAAAAACAATAATTTTACAGAAATGGATCAATTCTTAGAGAAGTATAAACTTCCCAAACTGAACCAAGAAGAAATAAATCAACTAAATAAACCAATAACTTACAGCGAGATACAGGGGGTAATCAAGAACCTCCCAACAAAGAAAAGCCCAGGCTCAGATGCATTCACCAACGAATTCTATAAAACCTTTAGTGAGGAGCTAATACCAATACTCCTGAAACTCTTCCGTGAAATAGAAACAGAGGGAGAAATCCCAAACTCATTCTATGAAGCTAATATCATACTCATTCCCAAACCAGGCAAAGACCCAACAAGAAAAAAGAACTACAAACCAATATCACTAATGAACACAGACACAAAACTCCTCAATAAAATATTAGCTAATAGGATCCAGAAACTGATCAAGAAAATTATACACCATGACCAAGTAGGCTTCATCTCACAGACACAAAGATGGTTCAACATCCGTAAATCAATCAATGTAATTTATCACATCAACAGAACTAAAATCAAGAATCAAATTGTTATCTCAGTCGATGTCCAAAAAGCCTTTGTTAAAATACCACATCCCTACTTATTAAAAGCTCTGGAGAGAAAAGGAAAAGATGGAACATTCCTCAAAACAATAAAAGCCATATACAACAGACCAACTGCTAATATCATATTAAATGGGGAGAAACTAAAAGCATTCCCCCTAAACTCAGGAACAAGACAAGGATGCCCACTCTCCCCACTTCTCTTCAACATAGTGCTGGAATCCCTAGCCATAGCAAAAAGGCAAGAGGAGGACATCAAAGGGAACCACATCGGCTAGGAAGAAATCAAGCTATCCCTATTCGCAGATGACATGATCTTATATCTGAAGGACCCAAAATACTCAGTCCCCAAACTCCTACACCTAATAAACCATTTTGGCAAAGTAGCAGGATACAAAATTAATCCACAAAAGTCAGTAGCTTTTCTGTACACCAGCAATGTACAAGCAGAAAAGGAAATTATGGAAACAATTCCATTTACAGTAGCTAAAAAAATAATAAAGTACCTAGGGATCAACCTAAAAAAAGATGTGAAGGACCTATTTAATGAGAACTATAAAAATCTAATAAGTGAAATCAAAGAGGACACAAGGAGATGGAAAGACCTCCCATGCTCATGGGTAGGCAGAATCAATATAGTGAAAATGGCCACATTGCCCAAATTGTTATACAAATTCAATGTAATCCCCATCAAAATCCTAGGTACATTCTTCACTGAAATAGAAAAATCAACTCATAAATTCATATGGAACAGCAAAAGACCTAGACTAGCCAAAGCAATTCTCGGCAAAAAAAAAAAAAAAAAAAAAAAGCAGTGCAGGAGGTATCACAATACCAGACTTCAAGCTCTACTATAGAGCCATCATAACAAAAACAGCCTGGTATTGGTATAAAAACAGACCTGAAGACCAATGGAATAGAATTGAAGACCCAGAAATAAAACAGCTCTCTTACAGTCAGCTGACATTCGACAGCCTCTTCAACTACTGGTGCTGGGAGAACTGGGCAGCCATATGCAGAAAACTCAAAGTCGACCCTAGCCTATCACCATGCACCAAAATCAACTCAAAATGGATCAAGGACCTTAACATCAGACCTGAATCTTTGAAACTACTGAAGGACAGAGTAGGAAAGATGCTAGAACTTACAGGCACAGGAAGGAACTTCCTGAATAGAGTCCCAGGGGCACAACAAATAGGGGAGAGACTCGACAAATGGGACTACTACAAAATAAAACGTTTTTGCACGGCTAAGGACATAGCCACCAAAATAGAAAGACAGCCAATCATATGGGAAAGGATCTTTACCAGCACAGCAACAAAGGCCTAATATCTGTCATCTACAGAGAACTCAAAAAACTAAGCCCCTCCACGCCCAGTAAACCAATTAGGAAATGGGCAAAGGAGCTAAAGAGAGACTTCACAAGAGAAGAAATAAAAATGGCAAAGGAACATATGAGGAAATGTTCAACATCCCTGGCAGTAACGGAAATGCAAATAAAAACAACCCTGAGATACCACTTCACTCCAGTTAGAATGGCCTATACTCTGAACTCAGGCAACAACAAATGCTGGAGAGGGTGCGGGGAAAGAGGAACCCTTCTCCATTGTTGGTGGGAACGCAAATTACTATAGCCACTTTGGAGAACAGTATGGAGGTTCCTCAAAAAGCTCAACATAGACCTACCCTATGACCCAGCCATACCACTCCTAGGCATCTATCCTGAACAGCAGGTCCCAAGATATCAAAAAGACATCTTCACTTCCATGTTTATTGCTGAACAATTCACAATAGCCAAAATATGGAATCAACCCAGATGCCCCTCCACAGATGAATGGATCAAAAAAATATGGTATCTATACAGTATGGAATACTACATAGCAATTAGACATGGTGAAATACTGGTATTCGCAGGGAAAGGGTCAGAACTTGCACAAATAATGTTGAGCGAGACAAGCCTAGAACACAGAAAACAAAGGGGCATGAGTTCCTTGATTTATGACTGTTAAGGTGGGGAGAGGGAGAGACAGTAGAGACCAGGTCTGCGAAACCAAAAACTTCTTGTCAAATGGTATTTCCCTCAGGTTTGGGTCTGCGACCCTACACTATGTAACTAAAACCAAACAACTACTTAACATATAAAGGTCAAAAATTGACCTCTCAGTGTATCACGATAGCTCAAAATCTATGTATGTACGTTCATATAAGACAAGTTTTAGCAAACCCTATTGTTGACATTACTTTTAAAGCCCTAGGCGAATTTCCTTTGGCATAGGCCAAGTGGCTACTGTATATGTTCTTGGAACACTGTGTATTATATATATATGTCTACCTGACCTTGGGAAGGGAAAGAAAAACAGGGTGTAAGATATCACAAGAAATGTACACACTGCCCTACTATGTAACTGTACCCCTTTTGCACAACACCTTGTCAAAAATTTGTTTAATTAATAAATAAATTACAAAAAAAGAAAACCAGAAGTGGCACTGTGTTTCAAAGTGATAGAGCACTAGCCTTCTGTGTAAAAGCTCAGGAACAACACTCCAGCCCTGAATTTATGCCCCACAACCGACAAAATAAACTAAAAAAAGGAAATCCTACACAGGTAATTTGTTTTGCACAGGCAGAGGCAGAAAGATCATGAGGCAAGTCTTAGCTATAATGAAACCTATCTCAAAAGTGTATTTTTGCATGTGTCTTGGTATTGGGGCTCTCGTTTGACTTTTTCACTCAATGCTATAGCACTCTAACATTTGACACACAGCTCCACTTCCAGCTTTTTACTGATTACTTGGAGATCAGAATCTCAGAAACTTTCATGCCTGGGCTGGCTTTGAACTAACATTCTCAGATCTCAGCTTGCTGGGTATCTAGGATTAGAGACCTGAAACACCAGTGCCAGGCTCAAAAATGTATTTTATGGGTTAAGAATTCAATCTACTAAAAAACTATGTCCATTTTGAGTCTCTGTGCAGAGATTAAAAAGAAGAGAGAGAAAGAGTACTAAGCTACATAAAGTAAAAACAGCTACGAAAAGCACAAACCCAAAGCTTCTTTATAACCTTACTTTGGCCTTCAGGGCCTTGCATGACCTCTCCCTGACCAGGCTTCTACAATCCTTTCTGGCTCACTATGTCATTTCATAAGCCCACATTCTTACCTTGGCCTTTGTACATTGTTCCATTTGCTTGGATCATTCTTCCTCTATATAATTGCATACCTTGCCCTTCTTTCAATCATGTCTGTTCTTAAATGCAAGGTCCCTGAGAACAGGATCAAGGCTCTACAAAACAGATAAAGTTAAAACATTTATATGGGATTTTTATTAGCATTTACTTTGTTTATTTATTGTCAAAGTGCTATACAGAGGGGTTACAGTTTCATAAGGCAGTGAGTACATTTTTTTATCAAACTTATTACCTCCTTCCTCATTTTTCTCCCACCTTCTCTCCTCCCCAATTCCCCCTTCTCCCCAAGTTGTACAGCTGGTTTACAAGCATACTGTCTTGTAAGTATTGCTGCTGCATTGGTTCGCCTTTCACCCTTTGTCTCTCCATTTTGATGTTCCCTGGATCCCAATCTCCTTCTAACTCTCTAGCTATTTATGGTGGATTTTCCGTTTGTCTTGTCCATCCTGAAACTTAACTGAAAGAGTACCTGTTACTCAGCCCCACCATCCTTATCATTATCTCCCCTCCACTACCTCTTACCAAAGGAAGCATTAAGGATATTTTTATTTATTTAGTATCAGTTTTCTCCAGTAATAAGGCAAACTCTATGAAGCCAAGGTCTTTGAATCATTCACTGCCAGAATCTCAGCATCTAATACAGAACTTGGCATTTCAAAGGGTTCTTGAACTAATGAGTGAATCCTAGTGGATACTCTACACCTTTGCTCATAGATTAATAGACTGAGCTACAATATGGACTATCTGACTACACAGAATAATGAATCCAACAAATAGAGACTACTTACATCTTTCAGTTAATGAGGCAGTTACTAAAACAAACCATGCATATGGTTCAAAGAGAAAATTGAATTTCAAAGGTCAATATTGTACAGGGCAATTATTTTGCAACACAAATGAAGGTAGATATTAACATCAAAAGAGGAGCTATGCACTTGGAAAATATAAATATATTTTTAAACCTGTACTAAGTACCTCATGTTAAAGAGGAAATTAAAAAATTGGGATTACAAGTTTATGAGTAAAAAAACAAAGAAAGCAATATGTGTCAAAACTTGGAAGACATACTCCTCCCTTTCTTTTTCTCTAGAGAAAAAAAAATATAATTGTGAAACTGATAAAATTACTTTCGACCTCCCGTCAGTATTCAAATAAAGATAAAAAGGATTATTACAAACTAATAAAATCAGATTAAAGGACTGAGAGTAGCTCAGTGACAAAGCATTTGCCTAGTATGCACAGAAAACTCTAATTTCATTCCTAGAACAGGGGGACAAAACCCTCCACTGATTATTTTGTGTGTGCATATATATATATACATATATACACATATATACTGTACAATGTACTATTTAGTACAGTATATAGTACTGTGTACACTATATAGTATATATACTGACACAAAATAAGTACTCAATAAGTATTTGTTACATAAACGAATGAAGGAAAAGAAGACATATTACTTTCATGTAAATCATCTATATTGACAAAGTATTGAGTGCAGAAAATCCTTGGAGGATTTGTTTCAAGGAAGAGGTTAGCTTCATCTGTAATTTACACATCTCTGATGGTGGGAAATTAAAAATATTTGAACTTTTATTGGTGGTGTCCAAGTAAATACAATTTTACTGTGCGTGGATAAAAATCTATAGTTGTTTACTTTGGAGTTTTTTTAAGAATGTATGAGTTCTTAGCTTAGCTCACATTGCCAAGTCTATTCCATAATTTCCTTAAGTAAGTAGGAAAATACTGATTCACAATTCCTTAACTTCTCAAATCCCCATAGCTTCATTTAATCCATTATCTGATTATCATCTTTCCCATTATCAACAGCTCAAGAGCTTTCTTCTTTATGGTGCTCAAAGCAAGAGAAAATCAGGACATCATGTTCTCTTCTCATAATAATAAAACCTTCATTTCTCTAGTAGAAATGGATGGGAAAGTTTGTTGATTGGTCAGTGATGTTTCCGTGTTCTGTATGCCCCTAACTATGGCTTGTCACCTCTTCTAGAATATATAAAAGATGTTTTATGTTGTGGGATGGTTATTGGGATCCTCCTCCTCCTCCTCCTCCTCCTCCTCCTCCTCCTCCCCCTCCTCCCCCTCCTCCCCCTCCTCCCCCTCCTCCTCCTCCTCCTCCTCCTGGCTAGCACTCTACCATTTCAGCTACACCTCCACTTCTGGCTTTTTGATGCTTAATTGGAGATAAGAGTCTCATAGTTACCTTCCTGGGCTGGCTTTGAATAGTGATAAAAAAAAAATCTTGGCCTCCTGGGCAGCTATGACAGGCATGAGACACCGTAGTTCAGCTACAATAGTTTTTTTTTTTCCTTGTGATGAAATTAGGCTTGTGAATCCCTTACCTAATAGTCTAAGTAATCTTTTAAATCAGAGTGGGGGGAGGAGATAAAATCATATGCTAACCAGGCACAGGTGGCTCATATCTGTAATGCTAGCTACTCTGGAGACTGAGCTCTGAAGAATAGGCTTTGAGGCCCACCTGACAGCAAAGTCCATGAGACTCTTATCCCCAAATGACCACCAAAAACCCAGAAGTGGAACTATGGCCAAGTGTTACAGTGACACCTTGGAGTGAAAAACCCAAGCGAAATCTCCCTGGCCCTGAGTTCAAGCACTAGAACCAGCACAAGAAAGAGGTATATAACAGGTTTATGCTAACAAATTATATATAGCCTGTCTTATAAGAAGATAAGCCCATAAACCAAGCATATTGGTCCAGGCCTGTATTCTCAGCACTCAGGATGCTGAGGAAAGACAATCACAAATTCCAGGACAGCCTAAGATACATATCAATACCCTGTGAAAGAAAGACAGGGGCTGAAAATGTGGCCTAGTGGTAGTGTGCTTGCCTAGCATGCATGAAGCCCTGGGTTCGATTCCTCAGTACCACATATACAGAAAAAGCCGGAAGTGGCACTGTGGCTCAAGTGGCAGAGTGCTAGCCTTGAGCAAAAAGAAGTCAGGGAAAGTGCTCAGACCCTGAGTTTAAGCCTCACAACTGGCAAAAAAAAAAACCTATTAAGAGAGAGGGCTGGGGATATGGCCTAGTGGCAAGAGTGCTTGCCTCCTATACATGAGGCCCTAGGTTCGATTCCCCAGCACCACATACACAGAAAATGGCCAGAAGTGGTGCTGTGGCTCAAGTGGCAGAGTGCTAGCCTTGAGCAAGAAGCCAGGGACAGTGCTCAGGCCCTGAGTCCAAGCCCCAGGACTGGCCAAAAAATAAAAAGATAAAGAAAGAGAGAAAGAAAGAATGGAAGAAAGAGAAGGAAGAGAGAAAAGGAGAAATAGAAAGAAAGAGAGAGAAAGAATGAAAGAATGGAAGAACACTCAGAGCCTCCTCTTTGTGGTAGACAGCATTGAGAGGGTCAAGTCTATTGATGAACTCCCAGTGATGCTGCAGGAGGACGAGCTTCAGGATGCAGTGCTGCTGGTGTTTGCCAACAAGCAGGATACGCCAGAAACGCAGGATATGACAGACAAGTTTGGGATACAGCACTTGTACATGGTATGTCCAGGCCACCTGTGCCACCCAAGGCCAAAGCCTTTATGATGAACTTGACTGGCTGTCTTGAGCTGTCAAAGCATTAACCTACAAGGGCAGGCCTTCCCCTGCTGCCCAGAAGCTCCTGTGTGCATCCCCAAGGTGACCAGACTCCCAGATTCCTCTGGCAGAGCCCTTCCCTCCCACTCTTCCTCCTCATAGGCAGGCCTTTGCTCCTGCTCTTGCCTGCATGTTCTCTCCATCATTGGAACCTTGAGCCTGTCTCTCTGGGCACAGAGGGCTCCACTTTCCTGCCTGCTGGGACTTGTGGAAGGGCTTTCTGGCCAATGCCCTCTCTTCCAGAGGAGGAGCAGGGGTCAGGATTTCCTTTTGCATTATTTGTTTGTGGTTTTCTGATTTTGGTTTTTGTTTTTCTGTTTGAGATGTACCCTTGGTGCCAGGTTGCAGGGCAAAGTGAGGACTCTGGGTGATGCTATGATGTGGAACTGGATACTGAGTTAAAAACTTGCTGTGGTGTGTTAAAAATAAAAGAAAGAACAAAGAACAAAAGAAGGAAGGAAGGAAGGAAGGAAGGAAGGAAGGAAGGAAGGAAGGAAGGAAGGAAGGAAGGAAGGAAGGAAGGAAGGAAGGAAGGAGAAAGAAGGAAGGAAGGAAGGAGAAAGAAAGAAGGAAAGAAGGAAGGAAGGAAGGAAGGAAGGAAGGAAGGAAGGAAGGAAGGAAGGAAGGAAGGAAGGAAGGAAAGAAAGAAGGAAGGAAGGTAAAAGAAAGACAATACTATGTTGCAAACTTTCTGCCTGGGTTTACTTCAAATTATGATCCTCCTGATCTCTGTCTCCCAAGTAGCTGGGATTACAGGCACCCAGGAAGAATAAATCTTTTAAAATTAGTTGACATTAATAGCATAAATACGATCTCAATCAGTAATATTGATCATGGCTAATCTCTATATCAAGTAGTCCAAAATGTCAATATTTAAGTCAAATATCTACAAAAACACATGCAGTATATTTTTAGCATAGTAGCTTTTTATTGCAAACATTGACATTTTTGTTTTGAAAAGCCTCTTTTGAGATAATGCTTCACAATGCCTTTTGTAAATAAATACTTATGCACCTAATTAACCACTGGATGTACTGTTTCTGTGAAAGCAATAAATGACTACAGGAACTCTCCATTTCTGCTTCCCAGAACCACTATTCCATGATGGCTTGCAGCATTATTACAATGTCCTTGACTAAAAGCTTTTGTGCTGATGAAATCTGCAACATGTATCAGTGCAAGTCAACATGGCCACTATATTACAGACCTATAGGGCTGTCTGCCTCATGCATAATTTTGAGTAACAAACCAAACACACAACGGCCTTTGTGTCTTCTTCCCTAGATATCACATATCCTGTGTCAACTTTGAAAAACCTCGCTGTCCCAGTTCTTAATTAAATTAGCTAATTGAGCTAACTGGTTTGTGTTGTGTGAATGTATATGCATGTGTAATGTATGTGTTGTGTATACATGAACTGACAAGGCTGTTCACAGACAGTAAAAGCACAAATATGAAAAGAAAACTAGATCTCAGGAAACATAAGCTGACATGTCCAAACCATGAAATGTCTGTGAGGAAGATGTGGCATGTCCTCTACTAAATGTAATATTGTTTAGATCATGTTTTCTTTCATTCCTGTAACTGACTTTTAGTGGGTCATTAATTAGGCCTTTATGCAATAACAAAGACATGAATAAGAAAGTTTGGGGCTATACTGAAGAGATAGGAAATGAATCATTATTCATTAAGAAAGAGCAAAGCTATTTTCACATAGTTAAACAAATGAACTGAAGTGTTTTGTTGAGTTAAATACAGTTTTAGTTCACACAAAGGTACCTAGGAAAATAAGTTTTCAGTAGAGATTTAGAACTCTCAAAGCATACTTACAGAAGGAAAAAATGTAAGTGAAATCAAATTGGAGGGGAAAATTAATATTGTTACAATAAACTAACTGATATTGTTGTCAAAAGTCAGCTATGGTGGCTGAACAAGTTGGCTCAAGCCTGTAATCCTAGTTACTTGGGAGGTAGAGATTGGAGATCACAGTTGGAGGTCAGCATAAAACAAAAAGTTTGTGAGACTCCATTTCAACCAATGGCTGGGTCCCAGCTATGGGAGAATCAAATTGATTGGGCACAGTAATATGTCCATATCATACTACAACACAGGGAAGTACAAGTAGGGGGATCACATCCCTGGCTACCCTGGGCATAATGAAGAACCTACTTCCGAAATAAGCAGTTCAAAAAGGGGTCAGGGGTTTGGCTCAAGTGACAGAGTACCTACCAGCCAGCACAAGCCCCTGAGTTCATTTCTCAGTACCATCATCCAAAATGAGTCAGCTGTGGGAATTATATGACAGTTGAGCACATCTTAATTAATACACAAGTGAACAACTACTTTCTGTTGCTACTTATACCAAGAACTCCAAGTAAAAGGAATCCTTAAAATACTACAGAAATTGGCTGGGAATATGGCCTAGTGGCAAGAGTGCTTGCCTTGTATTCATGAAGCCCTGGGTTCGATTCCGTAGCACCACATATATAGAAAACACCAGTACAGGGGCTTGAACTTGGGGCTTCAGAAAAAGAAATCTGACTTTCTTCCTCATTGCTGAAGTTCTATCTGTTGAGCCATATCTCCAGTATAGCATTTTCCTAGCATTACAGGCATAAAGCCACCAGAACCTGTCTTGGATGCTTCATTTTGAGTTGACTTTTAAAAATGAAGTCTGAGGGCTGGGGATATGGCCTAGTGGCAAGAGTGCCTGCCTCATATACATGAGGCCCTGGGTTCGATTCCCAAGCACCACATATCCAGAAAATGGCCAGAAGTGGCGCTGTGGCTCAAGTGGCAGAGTGCTAGCCTTGAGCAAAAAGAAGCCAGGGACAGTGCTCAGGCCCTGAGTCCAAGGCCCAGGACTGGCAAAAAAAAGTACAGAAATAAGAAATTGGCAGACAGAAAAAGTTTACCAATTTCTTCTCACTACTAACAATTCTCAGATACACAACACTTTGAATCCAAGCTAGACAAAAGACATAAAAGCACTTCTAGTTCATGTCTAGACACATTTCTCTTCCTGCTTTCATCATAAAGACCAATGCTTTCCACAGTGGGAGGCTTTGCCAATTCTCAAAAAATGTGATGGGGTAGAACATTTAGGTCACAACTTTTCTTTGACAGGTTACTGGTACTTACGTGACTATTTATGTCAATTACTTTTACAATTGTTGAATAGGAATCCATTTTAACTAAAAAAAATCCAGCATTCAGAGTCCTTTTTCTATTTCTAATGCATTGGCTTGGACCAGAGTGAACAAGATTTCAGAATGACATGGCTTTCAGGGCCATAACCCTTTCTCTGCCCTCCTAAATTCAAATCACAAGGTCAAGAGTATAAGTACCTACCCCCAGGAAGTAACCCCAGCACATTTCCTCACTAAAACACAGAAACTGAGCCAAAAGGACAGCAGAAAGTAGAAGGAAATGTATTTAAAAACAACCTAACAACCAAGTACAGTGACTCATACTATTATCCTAGCTACTTGGGAGGCAGTAGAGACTGAGATTGCAATTCAAGGCTAGCCTGTATGGGAGTAGTTGTTAAGGCTCCATCTGGACAAATGACTGGCAGCATCCCAAAGATATGGGGAAGCACAGACATAAAGATTACAGACCAGGCAAGACACTGTCTTGAAAATAAAAGAGGCTGGTGGAGTGTCTCAAGCGGAATAACACCTGCCTAGCAAACACAAGATTTTGAGTCCAAACCCCAGAGCCATAAAAAAAGAAAAGAAAAAAAATCTAGCACACAAAATTGTCTTCTTAGAAATTAAAAATGACTTTGCTTGTGCTGAAGAGATAAGAAGAGGGTTTCTTTCATGTTAGCTTTTAGCTACTTAGTTTAAGAGATGATTTTTTCCATTGTAAAACACACAAGTGAGTCAGGCTTTAGTGTCTCATGCCTGTAATCCTAGCTCCTCAGGTAGCTGAGATTTGAGGATCAAGACTTGATTGAAGTCAGCCATGGCAGGAAAGTCCATGAGATTCATATCTCCAATTAATCGGCAAAAATCCAGAAGTGGAGCTGTGGCTCAAGTGGTAGAGTGCTAGCCTTGAGCACGAATGCTCAATTCAAGCCCCAGGATGGATATACAGTTGGAACTAAAAAGTCTATCAACTAGATGGCCAGTGTTTTGTGGAATTTAAAGAGCTTACATTTTGGTATCACCTCATGATATATTTTTGGAAGGTTATCCATATGCTTCTAAGCTAGAAGGCTGAGGATATATAGCTCAGAGGTAGAATACTTGCCTGGCCTGCACATGATGCTGAGTTCTGTTCCTGGCAGTGGGGAAAACAACTTCTGAGGTAGAAAGGGACCATGAAAGGAGAGGATACAAGTTGTTCACATATCCACTAAGTGGATATCTATTTGGCACAGATTTTGATGACTCTTTAGTCATTAACTAGCTCATCCTGACCTTAGTCTCAGTAAGAGTGATTAGCCATACTTGGAACTATGGGAACTAAGTAGAAGTGAAAAATCAAATTCATCAGGAAAACAAAATCTCTTTCCCATACCTAAACAATTCAATCTACTTAAAGAAACAAGAGGTCACACAATATCCTTAGGGAAGAAAAATGAGAATCTGAAAGATTACATCTTTCAATGGAACTTCAGCTTCCACACCAACGTTCCATATTATCACATGGACGATGTGCAGAAAAGAAGCTGATGTGGGAAGCCCCTCCAGTTTACTGGAAGCAAAAGGGTTCCTGACACACAGAGGAGGAGGAAGAGCTAGTACTAGCTCTGCTTATGGATCAAGGGCTGAACACATTGAAAAGAAACAGACTCTTCACTGATATTGCCTGCAGGCCAGATCCCCTATAAAATACCTTACTTTGTCATTTAGCTCTTATTAATAACCCTCTGAAATAAGTATTTTTTTTTGGCCAGTCCTGGGCCTTGGACTCAGGGCCTGAGCACTGTCTCTGGCTTCTTTTTGCTCAAGGCTAGCACTCTACCACTTGAGCCACAGCGCCACTTCTGGCCATTTTCTGTATATGTGGTGCTGGGGAATTGAACCTAGGACCTAATGTATACGAGGCTAGCACAACCTTGCCACTAGGCCATATCCCCTACCCTGAAATAAGTATTTTTATTTGTATCTTACATGGAAGCCAGATTTAGCTTGTAAACTCATAAGTAAATATGTTGGTTGGTATGTCATTGAATACAAATGCACTGGAGTTGGAGTTTTAGCTCAGTGGAAGAACACTTGTCTGGCAAGTGTAAGGCCCTGAGTTAGGTCCTCAGCTATGAAAACAAAAGCAAAAACCAAATCATTAACTGAAACATGGTAGATTCAAGGGAGACAGCAATTGTAATTCCTTAGAAAGGTGAAGTCAAAGATTAAAAAAAAATAAACACCAGGGAAATGGGTACTTGAAATGAGTGGTGTGACCTCAAGAAAAGAGGGGTAGACAAATGGAGTAGACAGGGAGCATGCAGTTAAGAATTAAATGTATAGCCCACAAAATTAAGAAGAGTGAGGGAAGAAGTGGATAAGAGAGAGATGGGTAAGCACGTTAAATGGGGTGATGTTGATTAAGATATGTTGTATTAATAAAGTGCTTTCTTGAATGGGAACTCTCTTGTACAACTGCTTAAAGACAATAAAAAAAAAGAAAAAAGGATGAGAAGACACAGGTACTGAGAAACTAGGTAACTGGAGGAGTTAGTTGTATAAGGCTAAGATAACTAGGGAAGAGCAATCAGGAGGCTGTGTCTTTCTGACTTCTCCTGAAGCAACATTGCCTCCCTGTGTCCATAGCTGACTGCTCCTTCACAGGTCTTTGCAGCCATTTCTTACACAGATATCCAAAGGAAAATGCCATGATTAAATCATACAGCATGGGAAAATGTGGTTACAAGAATCACAGCAAATCTCAACGTTTTAGAGAAGGCAAAGTGTCGGTGAGAAAAATAAAATCCACAATTGCTCCTATGTTAATCCTCCATGTTTTAAGGATAGAGTGCGCTTTTGTACTTGCTGATATATCTATATTAGTCAGCCTTCAGTTACTACAATAAAAACTAGAAATAATATACTTAACAAGTGAAGATTTATTTTGGCTCATGGCTTTGGAGGCTCCAGTCTAAGACCAATTGACCCCATTGCTTTAGACCTATGGCAAGGAAGTAATTCCTAGCTGGAGGGCATGGTAAAGCAAAATATCTTGCCTTAAGAGCCGGGGGGGGGGGGGAAGAGAGAGAGAGAGAGAGAGAGAGAGAGAGAGAGAGAGAGAGAGAGAGAGAGAGAGAGAGAGAATACCACTATCTCCTTCAAAGGCATACACACAATGACCTAAAGACCGCCCAGCAGAGTCCACCACCCTAAAGTTCCATCACTAATCCATATTTCTTCCCTCAGGACTAACCCTTTAACAACCACATAAGCCTTTGGGAGACATTCGAGATTCAAACTACATCAATATCCCATTCCTTAAAACATGTTGTATAGATGATATTGTTTAAAATTAAAATTGACAAACCAAAAGTTTTATAACTGTTAAAGATATTGTGACAGTGCTTAATATTTTTTTCTACATTTGAGAAGTCTCAAAAGCAGAGCTGAGAGTAGCTAATTTGAATCATTTTAAAAGTGATTTGCTTTGTAGACATATTCAACTGAAGTTCACATCTGGGCACTGTGAAGTTTTTAATTGTCTTTTAATAGAAGGAAGTATGGGAAGATAGTGTATTATAATTCACCCTCAAAGTCCCATTCCCATGTTTTTGGTTTCTTCAAAAGTGGTAGGTTAAAACTTCTGAAACAGCTCTGTGTTTTGTCAATGGCTAAATACTTTAATTCTATCTCTGTCATTTTCTAATTCTCTTTCTCTTTCTGTTGCAACTACTCATATACTAATTCAGATCCTTCTTAACTCTTGCCTCTGAAGTGGTTTCTTTCCCTGCCCTCAGTTCTTCCTACTCTATCATAGGAAGCTGAAATTTATCTTCCAAAGCACATCAATCTGTTCACATAAAGCACCCATCCTCTTCAAAAAATCTCCATTAGTTTCCTGTTGCCAAGCCAGACACAAACAAAACAATATAAAACAAAATGAAAAACAAAACACAATTCTCCTCTTGGCATAGAAAGCCCTCCCTGAACTGACCTCTATTTACTTTCTCAAACCACATGGTTTCCTAATATCCAAGTCCTTTGCATCCTCTCCAGCAACCACAGAAAACAATGCAATGTCTCCTTAAATGGCTTACTTATTTTTCACCAGAGTATTTTTCTCTTCCAAACACTTTCCATGATCTGAAATGTAAGTTCCATGAACGTAAAAACTTCAGTGCACTAACCACACTCTCAGCACCTAGGGATGCTATAAACATTTGTTAAATAAATGAATGAGTTGTCTCTGTTTCATTTCCTTTTCTCCCACTGTTACCTGTCTGTGGACTATCATTTTCTTCTGTGAAACATTTAAATCATCCCACTGCATAATACTTCCTTGATGATCCTCACAGTCCGTTTTTTTTGGCATATGTCTGTTCTTTCTTTGTCTGACTCTTTGTTCCAACATTTCCATTGCCTGCCTCAGATCACAAGAGGGTACTGCCTCTAGTTCTTCTCATAGAAAGATCCTGGAGGTCAGAGGATGTGTTCCAAGCATGGAACCTACCCCTCAGTAGGAATTTACAAGATGTATAAAATAAGTCTAATACATTCTTATATACCAGACTTTTATGTGCATGAGATTCCTTTAAGTTTAGAAAAAATATTTTTCTATAAATGTGTATATCACTAGGTTGATGATAGAGAGAAGATGGATACACACACACACACACACACACACACACGATAGATAGATAGATAGATGATAGATAGATAGATAGATAATAGATGATAAATGTTTTCCACATTAACAGAAATCATTTAACTTTGTTCTAAAAGGGCTACATAGTAAATATTTTAGGCTGCACGGACCATAAGTTTTCTGGAAACCATGAAAATCTATAAATAAATGAATATGACTATGCTTCAATAAAACTTTATTTACAAAAGGAGGCCAGTGGGTCATGTTTGGCCCATGGGCCATAATTTGCTAATGCTGTATTAAATCTTAACATGAAATCAGCAGGAACAATGGTAATAGTGTTTTTCAGCTTCTGTTCTCATTAAAGCAGACAAAATGCTGTTTCTAATTAGGATTAAAGCACACTAATTCCTGAGCTTCACTCAAGAAAGGTCTTCTCCATACTCATGTCCATGTTGCTACTAGAGAAATGCAAAAATAAATATGTGAAAAGTCACTTGTGAGAGTCCAGTCTGTAAATATTTAGCATTTTGTGTTCTCACTTCCTTTCTCTCTATTTCCTAATTTATATTTTGTTGGCTTTTAAACTTCATTTGCTAATTTTTTGTCATTAATAAAATGATCATGGCTGGGCATCTATAGTTCAAGCCTGCAATCTTCACTACATAGGAGGCTGAGATTTGAGGATCGAAATTAGAAGCCAACCCAGGCAGGAAAGTTGGAGACACTTATATCCAATTAACCAGCAAAAAACCCTTGAAGTAGAGTTATGGTTCAAGTGGTAGAGCACTGTCCTTGAGCACAAAAGCTTAGGGACAGAACCCAAGCTCTGAATTCAAGCCTTAGCATTAGTACATTTACGTATGCGTGCACACACAGGCAGGCAGGCAGGCACGCATGCACGCACGCACACACACACACAAATAGATTCTGCTTTCAGAGTGATGTCCTCCATACATGTATCATATATATATATATATATATATATATATATATATGGGTATATGCACGCACACCTACATATATTCCATTTCCACTTTTAAAGATTTCCTTTCTGTTAAAGGAAAAAACATTTCAAAATCTGAATACCAAGTTAAATATTCATCATAGTCTCAACTACATAACACATGTTCATGTATTAGTAAATTATTATTTTTTAGTTCTGTGAAGAAAAAAAAAGATGCTTGTAACAAAAATCTCTGGGTCATGTAGAACACACCCTCTGGGTTATCATACTAGTCATTGTCTTTGAACTATTGTGAATCTCTTTGTAAATTTCAAGAAACTAATAAACAAGCCAACTGTGGAGTATGATGATTTCTTTGATGCTCTCTCCCTCTGGAAATACTACATGTGGTTCCTATCTGTGAACCAGATTGACCCTGGTACCTTGCTCAGATGGTTGATTTTTATCAAATTTTCAATTCTTTTAGGATTTTTTTTCAGTATCTAAGTCTCCAAGCTAACACTTCCAATTGTTCTCCTACCTACCTGATTTGGCATCACTAAAAACTAAAACTTAACTATAGAGACTCTAGAATCCCTTGCAGCTGACCTCTCCAGGCCATGAGGAACCATGTAAGAGGAATGCCAAAGACTTGATAGGAATTTTACAGGATTCACTTTGAAAGGAGACTGTATCTAAATGCATGGGCCAGAATTCTGAGTTAATAAAACCACTATCTGGCCAGGTTCTGTTGGCTCATGCCTCCAATCCTAGCTACTCAGAAGGTTGCCATCTAAGACCATGGTTCGGAGCCAGCCCAGTCAAAAAAAGTCTGATCAACTCTTATCTCCAATAAACTAACTAGAAAAAAGCCAGAAGTGTCACTCAAGTGGTAGAGTGCTAGCCTTAAGCAAAAAAGTAGCTCAGGGACAGTACCCAGGCCCTGAGTTCAAGCCCCAGGACCAGCACTAAAAAAGAGGAGGGCACCGTCTGAAGAATAACATGTCATTAAATGAGCAATGATGTAAACAATGTCGCCACGAGCATGAACAAGCCAGCCCAGGAGCTTCAAGAAAGCCAGTGAATGGGGAGCCAGGGGCTCATGCCTGTAGTCCTAGCTACTTAGTAGGCTGAGATCTGAGGATGGAGATTGGAAGCCAAGCCCTGACAGGAAGTCTTCGAGATTCTTACCACCAATAAATCATGGAAAAGCCAGATATAGAGCTGTGTCTCAAGTGGTAGAGCACTAAACTTGAGCAAAAAAGTTCAAGGACAGTGCTCAAGTCCTGAATTCAAGCCCCAGGACTGGACAAAAAAAGCCAATGAGCTGAACTGGTATGAAATTCTGTGGATACTTGCATAGTAACTGGAAATAACTTATTTGTATTTGTTCCACTAAAACTTCTAAAATATCTTAATCTCACTTGAGATGAAGAAGTTTGCAGAAAATCTGTACTTATCTGGATCCTGCACTCAGTTTGTTGATTTTTATTTTTGTTGTTTTTTTAATTCCATGGAATATTCTCCTTGACATTCAACTTCTGGGTCTTCAAATTAACATAACCATTTATTTACATATCAGAATTTATCTTTTTTCATTTTAAACATTCTCCTTTTGAAATACTTGATCTCTAGACCCTTAAAACAACAAACCTTTGTTACCAGTGCTCAAAACATGATCAATTGGTTTTATAAGGACAATACTATAGGGGAAAAATTTATCTCTATCCTTCATAGTTTGGGGCTTATTGTTGTTGTTGCTTTGGACAGTGTTGGGGCTTAATCTCAGGGCCCGAGTATTATCCCTGAGATTTTGTGTTCAAGGCTCAACCAGTTGAGCTGCAGTTCCACTTCTGGCTTTTTGTGGTTAATTGGAGATAAGAGTCTCATGGACTTTTTTCCTGAGCTGGCTTCAAACTATAGTCCTTGGCCAAGTGCTGGTGGCTCACAATTGGTAATCCTAGCTATTCAGGAGGCTGCAATTTGAGGATCATGGTTTGAAGCCAGCGCAGGCAAGAACACCCAAGAGACTTTTATCTCCAAATAAGTACCAAAGCATCCAAAAATGGAGCTGTGGCTCCAGTGCAAAGTGCTAGCTTTGAGCAACAAAACTCAAGTACAGCACTCAGGCCCTGAGTTCAAGCCCCAGAACTAGCACTAAAAAATCAAAAACTGTGCCATCATCATATCTTAGCCTCCCGAATAGCAAGGGTTACAGTTATGTGTCACCAGTGACTAGCTCCCTTCATAGTTCTTACTAGAACAAGTGACAGACAAATAAGAGAAAAATCAAACAAGTTTATTAACATGTTAGTCTCATGTATACATGAGAGAAAACTCAAATAAATGAGTAAATCTCTAGAGTAGATCTTAAAGTCTACTTTAGGCTTAAATGCATCTGGTTTTCTGAAACAAGGTAAAAAGGGTCAAGAGAAATGCTGTGCTACAACGAGAATGTCTTGGTGGCCATAAACCTGCAATCCCAGCACTCAAGGCACTAAGGCAAGAAAATTATGAGTCCCAGGCCAATTCAACATACTGAAATTGTCACACAAAACCAAAAGAAATCAGAAGAAAAACAGTCTAGTGATTTAATTAGCCTCTCTTCCTTGTACAAAGAGACACACCCTCCTAAATGGAGATTTCCTTTATAGATGTAAATTTTGTTTATGAAAGGTTAAAACTTTCCAGAGTCACTCATGTATTTACATTTTCTCATAATAATCAATATGCCAAAAAGGTATATTTTTGAAGTGGCGTATTCTGGTCTCCTGTAGTCACATTATCTGGTAAGGTGTCTTTACCCTCAGCAACTCCAATAAGAGTCTTGGAAAGATTATTGGTTAGATCATACTCCCTCTACTCAGGTTGCATGATCACAGAGTTGTTAAGCAATGAGTGATGTCAATCTTGAACAGAAAAGAAGACTAATTGCATTGAGTTTTATTTGAGCCTTGTGCTCTCAGAAGGAAGCAACAGTTACACAGTGTTCTATCTCCTCACATTCCAGGGAGGAAGTGCCCAGGACCATCTTTCCTTATGGTTCCTCACAACTCTCACAAGACTTCCTGCCACCTATGCCCATGAGTCCCTTGCTTACTTGCCTCTAAAACTCCTTAGGCCTCTGTTTCATGAAGAATTAATGAACATTGTCCCGGTAACAATAACTTGAATAATATAATCTCTTCAGTTCTTCATTATATTTTGTCTTTGCTAGTATTTTAAAGGTTTTTTGCAGTGAGCATTTATTATTCTTATAGTTTTGAAAAAGATTTAAGTAATACAAAATAAGTTTTGTATCTACCTCCTAGAAAGCATTATGTTTTCTTTAATCAAATTAGTTTTCAGTGGAAGGAAAGAGATAAATAATCTTGATGTGGTTTGTCCTCCAAAGCTTCATGGCTTAGAAGGTTGGCCCCTCATAAAGCAGGATTGGGAGGTAGTGGGACCCTCAAGGTGAAACCACAACCATAGGCCAGAGACCCAACTTTCATAGTTTGAGGGTTAGCTATTGAATGCCTGAATTTTGTCTAGGCTTGCATGAAATAAGGACTTTGAATAACCTACTTTTTAAGAGTCAGAGGAAAAAGAAAAGAAAAGGAGGCAACATCCCCTCCACATTAATTCTGTAACTACAGTCCAAAACCATTCTAAAATGTACACACACTAGTACACAGACACAAAAAGGCAAAAAGTATCTGAAATGAAGCATTCTAAGAATATCAACTTTGGTAACAATGACATCAAAAATGAAAAACATTGAGTGAAGCAGTAACATTGTCCACACAGAAATGTACTATTTATCTGATTTATATTACTGTAATCCTTCTGTATATCATCTTTATCATAACTATAAAAATTGACCAAAAAAAGAAAAACTGAAGTGGCCACTGATGGAGGCATGGCTCAGCAGTACAATACCTGCCTAGCAAGTATGTGACCCTACCAAAAGAAAAAGGAAAGGAAAGAAAATTTTCCCCATGCTGTTTCAGGAATCATTTCATTGGAGATTGATCTTGATGGATAAAACAAGGGTCAATACTAGGGGAAGCATCTGGGTCAGTAAGATATGCTTCTTAGTAAGGAGGATTTCCTCCCAGAGAGTTACAAGTGGGCCACAATTCCCTTTTGTGTGTCTTAGACATTCCCAATACCAAGGGATTTACGGTATCTCAAGATATGCCCTCGTACACTTTGTGGAAAATCTGCAAAGTTCCCTCCAACTCAGGAATAGGGTATCTTCATCTCATAGGATCCCCTGTGAGATGGCTGTCATGGGAACAGACACCTCTGACAGCTCTGTTAAAACCATAACAACCTACAGTCATCCAGAATGGGCTTGAGGTACCACTGTATCTTCTCTTTCGAATCTGGGACTCCCATGTAGATTACTTTCCAGTAGAGCTATGGCTTAAGCCATCAGATTTTCAGTTCCCATCAAATTAATCATCATAAGCAGAGATTAACAGACTGTAACACAAAATGCCACATAAAAACAATTACATTAATTCAGAGTGCACTGTTAGATGAATCATCCTTTTTGTCTTTTTTTCCAGGAACAGCTTTATAATTATAAATAGAGTAGTCAGATAGAATTGTCCCTAGGGGGGCACAAGATAGATTTTAGTGCTTTTTATTTTTATGTAAATAACAGAGATCTCTACAAACACCATGTCTCTCCTAATACATTACCTCCTGCCCCTGCTACAGTCCATCCAAACTTGCCTGTCAAACAAATGGCAGAAGCCCAAAAGAACTTGAATCCAAATGGCTCAGAAAAGAGCCTTCAAAGGATAAGGGAAAGAAAGGGCAGGGCCTGAGGTGTACAAGTCAATGAGCCTTTACCAAAGTCAGACTCAAGGCACATAGAATCTATAGTCCTTTCCCTGCCACATCAAATGATGGTAAAAGTGAGCCAATGCTAGCCCTAAACAGAAAGGAGAGCAACCTCAAAATAGACATGATGTTGGCAGCTTCATAGTACCTTCCTTTTCTAGGCTCTTGATCCAGGATTAGCTTGCCATGAGGTGAATGGCTAAGACCTGAAGGTTGTATTTTCTCATGCCTAGCTCATCAAAGTTTGTTACTGAGATGTAGGGCAAAACTCTGACTCCAAGAATTCCAGTAGCCTAGGCTGGACTATCCATCCCAATACACCAGTAAAAGAGATTGAATAGTGGTAAAGGGCAGAGAAAGGGGAACATGACATGATGTAACACTGGTAGCAGTCCAACTTTGGACTGTTAACATGAGTGAAAGTCTTCAATGGAGGAAAAATTAGGGCACACATAATTTTTAAAATTTATTTTTATTGTAAAGGTGATGTACACAGGGGTTACAGTTACATAAGTCAGGTAATAAGTACATTTCTTTGTTGACAGTGTCACCTCTTCCCTCATTTTCTCCAGAATTTTTCCTTCCTGGTCCCTGGCCCCCACAAATTGTATAGTTCATTTTCAATATAGTATCTAGTAAGTATCACTGCTGCATTAGTTCACCTTTTATTCCACTATTCCCGTGCTCCCTGTTGCCTTCCCCCAAATAGATAAACTTACATACAAGATAAAAGGTATAGAAATCAAAAATATTGACAAAGGCAGGAGAGGAAAGTAAAACAGCAAAACAAAAACCCACTTGTTCCCATTTCTTGGAATGCATTTTGATATACATTGTTTTATATTATCATATGCACATAGCTGTCAAGCCTTTGCAATCCCCTCTTAAGAATATCTTGCTTTGGTCTCACTGTGTGAATATTTAGAGTCCTGTTTAATTTATCATGTCCAACTATAATTTTTTTGTATTTTACCATCCATTGTATTTACTTGTGGATATATAGACACATTCTAACTACTACAGCTGAGGAAACCATGTAGCCTATGTTTCTTTGGGTCTGGCTTATTTTGCTAAATATGTGTTCCAGGTCTTTCCATGTTTTTATGAATGGGGCAATGTCATTCTTTCTGCTGGAAGCATAGAATTCTATTGTGTATATGTACCACATTTTCTTGATCCATTCGTCCACTAAGGGGCATCTGGGTTACACATCTTGACTGTGGTAAACAGTGATGCAATGATGTGATGCTGTAGTTTTAGTGTGGCCTGGTTTGTGGTCAGATGGATTAATAGGGCATGCATAATTAAGCAGTCAAAGGTGTGGTCTGATTGATCTTTACCTCAGGATTGGTCCACTGGAGCCATCCACAATATTAACACCATTGCTGACTGGGGAGTGGGTAGATTCAACTCTTGTCACAAGATGTACATTCCTTATTCTTAAGTTCCCAGAACCAAAAGAATCCCACAATCAGAAAAGGGAGGACACATGGAAAATGGAGGCAGAGGTGCCAAGTTTTTTTCTCCTGCTTTTAGTTACCCTTTGGATATTTGAAGGCCCAAGCAAAGAGTCAGCAAAGGCAGTTTCTAAGTGACTGCTATGGGGCAGGGGGAGGATAATAAGAAGTGATTAAGTCAGGCAGTCACTATCCTCATGAGTGTATTAATGTCTTTATCTAGAGACTAAGTTTGTGAGACTGAATTAAGTCTCATTAGACTATTGGTTACCACAAAAGTGGGTTGTTAAAATGCATGTCAGTCTTTCTATCTCCTGCCTCATGCACACTTTAGCATTCTGCTTTTCCACCATGCAACGAGCAGCATGAAAAGTCCTCATCAGAAACAGATCAGAGGCTAATGCTTTGCTTTTGGTTCTAAAACTGTTAACCGAAATAAATTCAGTTCCTCCTCTTTAAAAAAAATTATGTGTTCTAATTTTTGTCATTTGAAACAAGGCTTCATCATATATCCCACACTGGTCTCAAACTCATAAACTTCCTGTTTCAACCTCTTCGATGCTGTGATTCAGACATAGGCTACTTCTCCTAGCTTAATTTCTTTTCTTTGTAAAGTTTCCAGCAACATGTATTTTGTTATAGCAACACCAAATAGACTATGTAATGTCTTAACATTACAATTTAGGTGATGACTATAGTTGTGAATATTTTTATTTCTACTTTACTGATGAGGACATAATTCTTCAATGTGCTGGACATAGGCTACTGACACTTAGTATTCTATGTACATCTTCTTCTGGTTTTCAGGGCTTAGAAGTCTTAGGAACTTATTCCCCAGACTCTCTCAACAGAAAGATACAGTCAGTTTGGGTTCTTCTTTGAAATGCATGTGTATACGATTTGGAAGCCAAAGCAAAGTCATCAACAACCAGATCTGTATACATTCAGGCATTTTCTGCTTTGACCATCAAGGGTACTGTTCTAACATCTCTTTCCTGGAGTCTTTTTCAGATCTCTCAAAGCTAGCAAGGAATCTTAGCACTAACAGTGATCTCCCAGATCTTTACTTCTCCAGCCCTCCCAACAGTCATAAAAGTACCTAAGCCTGTGAGTTATCACCTCTTTTGCTTGAAATACTGAGACTTACTCCTTTTTTGTTAGATTAACCTTGATTAGTATGGGGGTACTTAATGTTGCAGACACTGTGAGCCCAGAACTAAACATTTTTCTTTTATTTGTGCTGGTCCTAAGGTCTGAACTTAGAGCCTAGATGCTGTCCCTGAGCTTCCTTGCTCAAAGCTAGTACTCTACTACTTGAGTCAAAGCTTCAGTTCTAGATTTTTGGTGGATAATTGGAGATAAGAGTGTCACAGAATTTCCTGCCCTAGATGGCTTCCAATCCATGATCCTTAGATTTCAGCCTCATGAGTAGCTAGGATTACAGGCATGAGTCACCAGCACCCAGCTGAGTTTGGATCTAGCCCTTTGATTCCATAGACCAAGTTCTTTGTTGAGTAGGGTACGAGAATATCCCATCCAAAACATTCCTCTTTGGCATATGGATTATTTTGAACTATAAGCAATTAAGAATCAGCACAGCCATGAAAAACTCCACTTTCTTCTAGCTACCTAAAAGTGAGAACATAAATTGCCTCTTTTTAAAGGATTACAGTATAAAGACAACTTCCCAGTTTTTAGAATAAACAACCTTGCACCAGCATGAGAACCTCTAGGAAGCAACTCATTACCTGAGATTTTTATCTGCATAACAAGACAATCCATAGTCACTATAGGTTCCCTTCCCAAATGTTGCTTCCCTTCTCTCTGCTCAGAAGACTACAACTCTTTTGTCTCTTGCTTAGCCTAAACAGTATATAAACATCAATAATCTGACCACCTCCTTGGGTCTCATTTCTTTGTGAAACTCCCATATGTATGTAATTTATATGTTTATTCTGTACTGGTATGAGACCTTGATTTCAGGGCCTCATATTCTGGCTTAGATTTTTGCTCAAGGCTGGCACTCTACCACCTGAGCTAAACCTACACTTCTGGCTTTATTGTTGGTTTATTGAAGAAAAGAGTCTCTTGGATTTGTTTGCTCAGGCTGACTTCAAACCTTTATTCTCATATCTCAACCTCCTGAGTAGCTAGGATTGCAAGAACAAGCCACTGGTGCCCAGCTGTATGGAGCTTAAAGTGGGTTTTTTTTCTAATTAATCTATTTTTATCACTTTGATTTCCAAGCCCCTGCCATAGGGCTATATAAGGAAAATATATTTCCTGCCCTATATCTCTAGTTCACCACCAGTACCTGAATTATAGATTTCCCATGTTGAAGTGGCCTCCTTTATGGTGGTGTCTCAGTTCCAGGGGCCAACTCAGTGAAGTCTGAAGAGCAGAAAGGAAGCCAGGAAGGCACATGGAGAGAATAGAGCCTACAGTACAACCTGGCAGAAGTGGGGAAAGCCATTCTGTAGTTGTTGGACAAAGGAGAAAATTGGCCAAAGAGCAGATCTTGTAAATACTTATTTTATAAAATGTAGAATTAAAAATCTTTCATCTAGATGATACCACAGTGAAGCCAGCAACTAGTTTACATAATTTAACGGCTACCTAAACCCTCTCCATATACCACATAGGGTCTGCTGGGTCTGGGATGAAAGAGAAGACCCTAGGTCAGTTTTGAGGGCATTAGTAAACTACTTCTAACATCAGTTCTACTTTTCTCCCATCCCAGTCCCCATTCTACCAATTCTAGGTGTCAATCTCATTAATCCCTATTAATTGGTTAGTATTTAAAGTGTGAAGTGTCCCAAGATATTTGAATTTTAATAAGGGTTACCCAAGGAAAGCCTTCTCCAACCCTGCCTCTCTCCCTACCCTTCCTTGCACTTGAGGTACACTTTCAAACCCTGATTGATCCCACACCCAACAAGGCATAAACACAGGTACTGCTGACACAGTAGATTGGAGTCTACTCTTCCCTTGGAAAACCTCAGATAGAGTTCTAGTGCTATCAGGTTGTGGTTCCAAACATTTCAAATGTGAGACAGGGGGTTTCCTAAAAACATCGTATCAAACCAAGGCATGGGCAGATTTCTTAAGTACATAACTATGATGTTGATCTATCTGTCCCTGGAAAAGCATGATGACCACAGTCAAAGGATTTAAGAGACAAGAAGTATTACAACTCTCACCTTCATCCTTCATCGGCAGCTTCTCCATAGGGCAAGTAGATTTCTTCAGACTGGTATCAGAGCTAAAGGAACAATGTTCTGTACACATGAGAACATTCACACACACACACACACACACACACACACACACAAGCACACGCATGTGTATGCACACAAGTATATGTATAGACATCCCTTTCTTTTCCACCCCCAGTCTTCCTCAATCTTGTTATTTAAAATTAGATAAATATTGACACCTCACATACACATCTGCTCAAATATGCTTAAATGAAATTTCTGTTTATTACCAGTACTAAGGGTACCATTGCATAGGTCCCCTAATAGAAGCTTTCTTAACCCCTCTCCCCTGACTGATGAAATCTTCCATGTTAATATCATTTCCATTTCAAAAGGCTTTTAACTTTGGCTTGCTGGTCTCCTCTGACAAAAGCCTTTTGAGCCTTTATTTCTTCAAAGATCAAAGTCATACAGCCCCATGAATAAGAGAATTCAAGATTAAGGCATTCAGGTTCAGTCTAAAAATCTAACCTCTGGCCCAAATGGGGCTATCCATTTAACCAATTTTTTTAACTTAAATTGAATGTAAAAACAGCCTATGCCTACCTGCAGTTCTCTCTGCCTACTGCTTCTCTTTATGCCTTTCACTTACTAGATTCTGCATCTACATTTGTGATTTCCTTTGCTTGTACCCCAGAAATATAACCTTCCTAACAACCCTAAGACTTTAAATTATCTTAATCCTAGTTCTAGAACATTTAACACCCTGTGAACTTTCTGTTGATGATGCTTAATATTTGCATAGAAAGTTAAGGCTCAATGATATCAGTGTCTTCATTCAAGAAGTAGCAACGAGGGGCTGGGGATATGGCCTAGTGGCAAGAGTGCCTGCCTTGTATACATGAGGCCCTGGGTTCGATTCCCCAGCACCACATATACAGAAAATGGCCAGAAGTGGCGCTGCGGCTCAAGTGGCAGAGTGCTAGCCTTGAGCAAAAAGAAGCCAGGGACAGTATTGAGGCCCTGAGTCCAAGCCCCAGGACTGGCCAAAAAAAAAAAAAAAAAAAAAAAAACAAGAAGTAGCAACAAGCCAGGCCCTAGTGGCACACATCTGTAATCCTAGCTACTTCAGAAGCTGAGATCTGAGGATCATAGTTTGAAGCCAGCCCAGGCAGGGAAAATCTGTGAGACTCTTATCTCTCCAATTAACCATTGAAAAGCCAGAAGTAGAGCTGTGACTCAAGTGGTAGATCTCTGGCCTTGTGTGAAAAAGCTTAGAGACTGTGCTCAGGCCCTGAGTTCAAACCCCAGAACCAGTACACACACAAAACCAAAGAATGTTAGTTCAAAGTTCTCCTTACCTTTGATATTTCTTCCTCATAATTTTCTATCCATGGCTCTCCCTGATCCTGGCTGTAAATTCTCACCATTCATTGTTTTATTCAGATCTGAGTCCAGTCCTCTAGTGGTCTCTCCCTTTGTTGCAGTTGTCCAGAATAAAATCTGTTATCACTTTATGTCTAACTCTGTCACAATAATAGAAAGAAGCCTCAAATCAAGTTACCAGTAGTTACACCAAGACTAAATACAATGGCCTTTTTTTGTTGTTTTTTTACAATGGCCTTGTATTGCTTTCCTTTCAATTTGTAGTCTTGGTACCTATGGATGGTCAAGATGTTGAGGCTCCTAGATTCCTGGTGTCTTGAACAAAGCATTGAATGAACACACACGTGTGCGCACACGCACACACACAAACACAAATACACACGTAAAGTAGCAAAACAAAGCAAGGAGTTTAATTTTGTGAGTGAGTACACTGGTAAGGGAAATAGCAGGCTTGAGCTGCATGGCTCAAGAGCAAGCATGTGGCTAAGAAGTTTGGTTTTCTAGAATTTGGGGAGTGTTGGAGGAGTTCATGGTAATGATAAAGGGCTGATACTAGGGAAATAAGGAATCATGATGTGACAGACTTTTGGAAGACATCTGAGCATGTAAAAGTTGTTATCCTGTAGTGTGAAGTATATGTTTGAGATAAAATGCATATACATGAAGCCTTAAGTAGGAGTTTGTTGTGCAATGGACAGGCTAACTATGCATACATTTTCACTGTGCAGGTGCCTCCATTTGGTTAGAATTAGCCCAAAGTTTTTCTTCCCCTAAGGAGAAGTTCAACTGGCAAACTACTAATATACACATGAGGAGTGTCTATGGAAGATACTAGGGAGGAGATAGAACTCTTAGGTATTTTCCAAGGTGTGACAAGAGAAACTTGGTTTCAGCATTCCTCCCATGTAGCTAACCTGTCTCAGCTTCTTGTCCAAACAGCAACTAAAATAGTCTTATAATCATACGAACTATATTAGTCCAATTCTATTTCTGTAACAAAAACTTGAAACTGAGCGATTTATAAAGAAAAAGCATTTTATTTAGCTCAAAGAAGCTAAAAGCTCAAGATCAGTTGACACCATTGATTTGTCCTTTAGTGAGGACCTCCCACCTCCACCCCTTACCACAATCATATCATGACAGATAGCCTCATCTTCTATGAGAACAGAAGGATCATTTTACCAACTGTATCCATCTATTCCTAGGGCCTCCAGGATTCAATTGCCTTGTACCATGTCCCACTTCTTAAAAGTCCTGCTATCTCTCACATTGCCACAATGGGGACCAAGATTTCAAACACAAGAATCCTTGAGGGGTATTTACTCCATGCCCAAACTAAAGTGCACAACATAGGAAGGAAAAATGTTGCTTCATTCTACCTTCTAGGCTCTTTGGCTAGTCCACAAATTAAATTGAATAAAATAGCTTAACATGAGAAAAACAATTTTCAGTGTATAAGTATGCACAAAAATATGAGACTTGAGTCAGCGGCCAAATAATCATCTTGAACTGTAGAAAAGAATAGGCATCTAGGCTTTCTAGGGTGTTACGGTTTACATAGAACTCGCATGCTAAAAGTTTTTGGTCTCCAATGTGAAGATGTTGCAAGGTGGAGGAACCTTTAAGAGATTGAGCTTAGTGAAAGATACTTCTATCATGAGAACACTACCCTTAGAGAGATAAATGAAGAGATGGTGGGGCTGGATTCTTTCCTGAGAGAATGGGCTGCTATAAAGCAAATTCTGTTGTTTCAGTTCACTATCTTTCTGTCTCATCATGTGGTGCTAGAAGTTCCATGGTAGCCATGAAGACCACATATGTTCCTATCATTTGGATTCTATCTACCATCAGGATACTATCTTACAGGAAGTCCTCATCAGAGCCAAGAAAATAGCAGCACCATGCTCTTGTTCTCTAGAACTGTGAGCTAAATAAACTTTTGACATTATCCAGCATCATGAATTTTGTTATAGCAACACAAAGTGGAGTAAGACATTGGAGTTGTTGGAAACAAATTATGGGAAGGGGAGGAAGAGGAAGTGTAGGGCTAATAAAGATTACTTTATTATGCAGATAAAAGTCTCCCAGGTGATAAAAATTTGTGTCAGAGTATCTCTTTTCCTGATACAGGTGCCTTGACTAATGAAGATTTTTTTTTATAAATGTACATTTCTTTCACAAAAAGAGAAAATTATACTTTATTTTAGGCAGTTCAGAGGAGAGCTAAAGAGCTTTTCCTGCATTAGCTGGTTCTCAAATGTTTTAGCTCAAAGTAATCAGTATGCCAAAGTGGCATATTTTGGAGTGATATGTTCCAAACACCTTTAAAGTCAAGTTTCAAACTTGCTTAAAATTCTGCTTTAAATATCTTCAATAGTCCCATTTGAATTTATTAAGCGAGAGATAGCCTTTCTTCTCAGTCCATATGAGAAGTCACTACAAATGAAGAACACAAACTTACAAATTTCTAAATTAAGATCCATATTACACATTCAGCAAGATACTCTCACCTTCCAACCATCTTCCAAAATCATAGCCATCATCATCCTTCTTACTGTTATTTAGTGCTCTGCTCTTACAATTCTCTAGCCATTCTCATTCTAATTTCCCTCAACGGGAAGTTATAGATTTACAGTGTTATGGAAGATGGGGCTAATGACTGCTTTTGATCCATCCGTGTGTATGCTGTTAGTAAAAGTAGCAATGCTATGTGAAGAAAAGATATTATCAGCCTGGTACTGGTAACTTGTGAATGGAATACTAGCTACTATGGAGGCTGAGATCTGAGAATCTTGGTGCTGGCCTTCAGGTAAAAAGCCAAGCAAGAGCACAAGGCCCTGAGTTCAAGCCATAATACCAGCACAAAGTAAGAAAAAAGAAAAGGCATTATTATATTATTCAAGGACATCTGTGCGGGAGATGGAGCATGTACTTTCATTTCCTTTCAAGATTGCCTACAAGCCATTCCTCCATCATCTGGATCCCATCTTCCCAGATGTACTGATTTTTCACAGAATCAAGAAGGCTGCTTAGTTCTCTACAGATAGTACCATAACTAAAGCTTAGAGAAGCTAAGTTACACAAAATCCAAGTCAAAAGTCATTTTCAGGGGTGGTGAGGGGGAGTGGGAATCTGAAGGAACTTGACATACACAAATAAACTCCAAGTGCATCCACACATCACCTATTCATCAGAGCAGCTTCACTACACGAATTTATATCAATACCCAAAACACTGACATTAGAAATTCTCTTCTGGAGGTCACACTTGCCTCCAGCACAAATTAGAAAGCTCCAGAAAGACTGTAACTCACTTTGTCACAGAGGCTTTGTGGTGTAAGCGGCTGTTTCTGTAGAGCAAATTGAAGTCTGGATCATATCCAAGGCTCCACATTTCCAGAGCACATATCTAACTGCAAAAAGAGAATTCTATTTTGAAAGTATCTTGGATATGAAGAGACCATGATAGAATGTGTCAGGTGGTTTCCTTCTCCATGGTGAAGATTTACCTCTGTGCCTGCAGGCCCAAAGCATGGCATGCTTATTATTCCATAAAGAAAACCACAAAAGAATGGCCACAGAAGTCCAAAAACACTATTGGAATCCACAAGACAGATGTGAAGTTCTAATTATATGTAATTATAATTATATCTTGTAACAATACCATCCCTGTCCCCTTAGGGGTAGGATAAAAATCAATAATGCTTCACTAAGAATCGAACATCATAGAAAATCAGTAGATTTTCTATTCTCTGAGATACGATAAAGGATATTCCATAATTTCTATATGAATAGAAACATACTATTACTTGACAATTAAATCTCCAAACACATAAAAAAAATTAAACCAACCACCACTCATGCTAGCTACCTAGCTACCCAGGAGGCTGAGACATATAAGATCACAGCTCAAAGCCAATTTGAGCAGAATAGCCTGTAAGACTCTATCTCTAATTAACCAACAAAATACCAGACTGGAAGCATGGCTCAAGTGGTAGAGCACTAGCCATAAGCAAGAAAGCCAACCAAGAGCACAAGGCTCCAAGCTCAAGCCCCAGAAAAGACAAAAAAGGAGGAGGAGGAAGATAAGGAGAAGGAGGAGGAAATGGAAGAAGAGGCTTAATTATCTCTTGGATTAGCAATTTGAACTTCAGTTCCTAAGACCTTCCGCAGTATGGTTTCAATTTATCCTAAGGTCATGACTAAAGTAAAGCAAGATTTTTGACTACTGGTATGAATAGTAGTTTCTTATACTAAAACTAGATTAACTTAGAAAACAAGAACATTTACAAACATGTCTATGAAGATAAGATTTCTAAGTCTATCACCATAAACCATTCAACAATGACTTCTTTAATTGCGTAGTTTTATTGCTTTGTAGTATAGAACATGTAAATAACAGAGTAGGAAATAGAATCTCAACAACTCTTTGTATACAATCATTTTCAAGTAAAAGAACAAAAAAGAATGTAAAGAAGGACACATTTGATCAAAGTGTTGCCTCAACATTTAACATGTGGGTGGACAAAGGGGGTGAAACCAGTCAAACTTAACAAGATTAACTCCTATCTTTTAATATTGTAGTCTTCTTTTGCCCACTTATTCATTTGGGCTGGTCACGGGGCTTCATCCACATTATTTACAAATTTCATTCCTGCTCTCATGTTCTATCTACTGGAAGTAATGCATTTGGAATAAAATCAAGCAGTCATTACGGAAGCTTACATGTTTTGAAATACCAGTAAAACATGCAGACACTTTCCCAAGGTAATCTGAGATTCAAGAGGAAGTTAATGTAATAGGTCCAGATTCTGATGTTGACATGCTCACAACCTTGCACTGTGGGTCATTGTTTCTCTCCTATATTCTCCCCACAATAAACCATGGAATATTTCCATTCAAGATTTAAAATAATCAGTGTATATAGTAAATGGATTATAAATCTGAGAAGCCCTATAGTCCAAATAAATGAAATGACACCTATCTCCATTCAATGAAGGCAAAGTAAAATGATGAGCTTTCTTTCCCTCTTTTCCCCCCTAATTTGCTCTCATCTGACAGAAAGGAGAGAAGAATACTCCACTTCTTAGTATTAAACCTCTGCATAATTGTGTTATTCAAATCAACACTGACTGTTTCTCTTTCCTTCTGTTTAAGGAGAGTGTATGCAACAGCCTGAAACCTGATCTCAGACACTGGTCTTTAAGGGACCCAGGAACCTCACCTCGAGCAGTTTGGTGAAGCATATTTATGAATCATACAGCTATCGTTTTTTTCCTGGTCACAGCTAGTTAACTTCGAATAAATATCAGGGAATACATTTGCCCCATCAAACAATCCTGAGATCCACCACAGATAAAAAGTACTTGCCCAGCTGAGAGCCTAGGAAAGTATTTCCTCCTTCCTCTCCAAGCCTTCGGTCTCAACAACAGGAGGTCTTAGTTTGCCCCCCTATGCACCCCAACATTTGCACATCTGTAGTGAATTCCAAACCCAGGAGACCTACTTCTCACTTTTCCAATTGTTTCCATTTGACCTGGGATCTTTGAAATCTAGAGGTTTCCTTGTCATTCTGTTAGTTTAGAATTCCTCATATTTTAGCTCAGGCTTTTAGGAGTAACTTTTTGTGGGTGCACCAGTACTAGGGCTTGAACTCAAAGACTGGTTACTGTTCTTTAGCTTTTTCACTCAAAGTAAGAGCCACAGCTCTACTTCCAGCTTTTTTGTTGTTGTTAATTGGAGATAAGAGTCTCATGAACTTTCTTGTCCAGGCTGGCTTCAAACCATGATTCTCGAATCTCAACCTTCTGAGTAGCTAGGATTACAGGCACTGGCAACTAGTGCTCTGCTTTGGCAGGACTAAGTTTAAGACAGAGAAAAGGTTCATTTCGGATGTCAATTAACCCAGGGTCAGGTCAAGTGGTCAAGTGAGTTCTGAGAACTCATTCTACAATTTCTGACAGTACTTTTGTAGGGCTGTGGTATAAAAGAAGATCTTGAAGCTCTATAGTTCCCTCACATAGCCTCGGTCTGGAAAGAAGCTAGAAACTTGAATTCTTTTGTTGCCTGAGTTAAGAATATGCTTGAAAATGTGCATCCTTCAGTTCCCAAGCAAAATTATGTAGGCTCTAAATAGCTCCCATGACAGTTTGTCTCAGAAAAGAATGCATTTCACAGAAATATTCAGGAATTTCATTTTAAAAAGTTCTTATAAGCCAGCAAGAACTGCACACAGAAGATAATAATAAGGAGGGAAAAGCATGGGGAAATCTTTCAAAGACAACTTCTGAGAGGCTCAAATTAAGATTCCTAAATAACCACTATTGCAGCCAGAGATTTTCTGAAGAAGAGAAGGTCCAGCTATGAGGAACACCAATTCACTTTAGGAACATAATGCGCAAATCATTGTGGGTGGCACAGATGTTTACCTAAACTCACAGGCATCCATTGGTATAACCTTCTTTGAGCATAAATACCCACAACAAATACTTAATAGCCAATTTGGCAGCCAGTGGTATCAAATAGATGTTCTGGATCTAACATCTTCATACTCAGGACAACTCTGGAAGGCTCTGTCAAATACAAAGTATGTCAGTCAGGCTATTTCTAAAAACTTATTTTGGCAGTACTGGGGTTTGTCCTCAGGGCCTCCGGATTTCTAGGCAGGAACTTTACCGTCTGAGCTACATATACCTTACTCAGTCAAGCTACTTCTAAATTCACTGGCACTTACTAACACCTGAATCAAGAATATATATTGGAAATCAGAGACACAAAGCCAGGTCAGAAGGAAAGTTCTTTCCTTGTGTGTATGTGTGTGTGTGTGTGTACCAGTACTAACTCGGGGCCTGGGCACCATTCCTTAGCTTCTTCACTCAACACTGGCCTGGCACTCTTCTACTTGAGTTACACCTCCAGCTTCCAGCTTTTTGGTAGTTAATTGGAGAGAATAATATCATGGACTTTTCTGCTGGGAATAGAAACCATAATCCTCAGATTTCAGCCTCTTGAATAGCTAGGATTACAAGCATGAGACACCAATATCTGGAGAAATGTTCTTCGTACACAGATTAACATTCAACAACAAAGGGGTCAGCAAGGTCATGGACTGAACTCTGTTCTCAGAGAAGACAGTAAACAATCTTCCTCTATGAGGCAAACTTTGAGTCTACTATCTTGCCATACTTACAGTGCCAATGAAGAAATGGTGATGACAGTTCATGGGGAAAGCTGGAGAATATATGAGTAGAAGCCATAGAATGAACAAATGAAAATTATTACTCCAGAAAGGATTGTCATTTAAGTTGACTTTTTTACTCCCAAGTTAGCATGTGAGAATCCACTCAAAAAAGAGAAAACAGTCTATCCCCACTAGATCATAAATTCCAGGAAATGCCAGGAACTTTGATTATTATGGCCCATATGCCACAGATTCATTAAAACACAGACTTGTTTAAATTACAGGAAATGCAGCTTTGTGGAATGAGCCCCAGACTGAGTCCTGGCTTGACTGTTTTCTTTCAAGTGATGCTAGGCAATTTGCTTAATCTTTCTCTGTGTTCTAACTCTCTAGGGAAAAAGAGGAGAGAGAGAGAGAGAGAGAGAGAGAGAGAGAGAGAGAGAGAGAGAGAGAGAGAGGAAAAAGATGAAGAGAGAAAGGCAGGGAGAGAAGAGGGGAGGGGAGGAAATTAGGGAAGGGAAACAAAGGAGAGAAGATGACAGGAGAGAAGAGAGAAGAAGAGGAGAGGAGTAGAGAGGAGAGGGGAGAAGAGGAGAGGAGAAAAGAGATAGAAGGGAAGGAAACAAATCCTCTATTTATTCTTCATTGTTGCTGAGGGAATTGATTAACAGCATCCTTAGGACACTGAGAAGCTTCTGGAAACCACCACAGTGGCTATTAAGCTTGGCTGTGTCCCTGTTGGAGCCAATAGTGCCTATGATGTCCATATTGCAAAATTCCACCTTCCGCATGTCCCACTCACAAACGATGGTTCTGATGTTCCTGTGTAGGAGGTTGGAACTGGCTCCCTGCTTAGTTTTAAAATAATCTCCTAAGAGGGATTTTTAATAACACCAAAGCATTTTAATTGGAGAAAGAAAGGGAAGAGAAACATTTTATTCAGGCATAAATAGATTGGTTTTATCACTCATTCTTCTGTGCCTCCAAATGGACTGGAAATGCTGCTAGACTCTGAGGATTCAGTCAAGTGAGGAAGCTTAGGGTCCTACAAGAGAAGGAGACGAACAAGCTTGACATCCTAGCACTTTGCTGGGAGTAATATCAGGCGCCAAATTAACTCCTTGCAGTCTCATCTACACTGCACAAGACTTTGTAGGATATGTCTGGCCTTGACATGTATAGTAAACACTCATACAAGGTGTGGGAGAATTAGATGAAAAGCAAAGAGCATGTATCCTAGGCAGAGAGAGCAGCATCTGCAAACACAGGCATGAGATAGTTTTCCTTCAAAGATAAATGTTAAATGAGATCATATATCAAGAACACTCAAGGAGTCAGGTGCCAGTTTCTCACACTTATAACCCTAGCTACTAAGAGGTTGAGATCTGAGGACTCAAGTTCGAAGCCAATCTTGGTAGAAAAAGCACATGAGATTCTTACCTCTAATGAACTAGCAAAATGCCAGAAGTGGAACTGTAGCTCGATTGGTAAAGACCCAAGGTGTAAGTTGGGCCCTTTTACTAGTCATCAGACTAGTACAGACTAGTATAGGCTCATGCCTGTAATCCTAGCTACTCAGAAGGCTGAGACCTGTGGATCAAAGTTCAAACCAGCTCAGGCAGGGAAATCCTTGAGGCCCTTATCTCCAATTAACCACTAAAAAGCTGAAAAGGAGCTGGCTCTAGTGTTAGAGCCCTAGCCTTGAGCAAAAAAGCTTAAGGACAATATCCAGGCTGAGTTCAAACTTCAGTAGGAGCACTAAAAGAGCAACCAAGAAAGAGCAGGCTTTCAAACGCATTAAGATAATGATGAGCGGTGTATCAATAGGTAAAATGGATAGTTATGCAGTGTAGGGGGCACCTTGGATTCTATCCCCAGCTCCATCAAAAGAAAAGCACTGAAAGACTTGAGGTATGAGTGACAAAGTTAAAACCAGGCAGTATGCAGGGCAGCCATAAAGGCTTCTCTTTACCTGTGAGGCCCTGCTACTGGGAAACAGGAAGGATGAACAGGTCTCTACTTTGCCCTGTTCCCCATGCCTTCCTTCCTCAAACCTGCAACTGTACTTCTATACCCAACACTATGTAGATGAAGCAAAATGATGGTGACAGAATCACAGGATTCTGTGAGTTGCCAGGGAAATAATTTCTAGATTTGTGAGTGCAGAATTGCAGGAAAACATGCAAGTGGACTGGGTAGTATGATCTCCCTTAGCTAAAGGGATAGGGACCTCCTCCATGAGGTGTGCAGATGTCTTAGAGATCCTGCTTGTGTGAGGTGAGACAGTTGGATCCTGAGGATAATTACTATTTATTGATCTCTCCATAGGTGCTCTACATTGATTGCCTAAGGTTATCCTATTGGCTAAGAAACAATCCTGTACTCTCAATGACTTCCAAGAAAACCACCATTAAAATTGTAAAAAAAAAAAAAAAAAAAAAGTAATGGCTCACATCTGTAATCCTAGCTACTCAGGAAGCTGTGATCTAGAAGACTGTGATTCAAAGCCAACTGGAGCAGAAAAGTTCATGAGACTCCATCTGCAAAGTAACCAACAGAAAGCCAGACTACAGGTATGGCTCAAGTGGTAGAGCAGCAGCCATGAGAAAAAAATTCGAGCTCAAGAAAGAAATCCCCTAGTTCAAGCCCCAGGACACACACACACACACACACACACACACACACACACGCACGCACACGCACACGCACACGCACACGCGCGCACACACACGTCCGCCTATGTTCTTAGCAACCTCTAGTACGTTTCTGGTTTTGATTTTTAAAGATAGTCACTTCTCCCAGTTTAGAAGCCTGGAAAAGCATTTTGACCAGAGTTTCCTATGCAAGATTTCTCTCGGTTTAGAACTGTTCTGGGAGACAAAGCCTAAAAAAAGGCAGACCTCTTCTGCCACCATGTGGTCACTTTCATCCTTTGCTTTCAGTAGTCACATGAAAGTACATGTGCAAGCAGGAGACTGAAAACTTTGGTAGCTGGGAGGAGGGAGAGAAGTGGGAATGGTGGAGGGGATGAATTTATTCAAAGTACATTGTGTGCATATGTGGAAATATCATAATGACATACTCTCATATTACAAATGTATTAGCTCCAAAAGAAAAGAACAAAAGGAATTTTGCTGAACAAAAATTCAACCTTCTGAAGACATTTCTCCTTTTTTCTGTGTCCATGGGGGCGGAGGAGGGGGGGAGTCTATAATAAAGATTGAAAAAAACAAACATCTCCAAGACAGCCTAGGAGATGCTAGTGCTAAATTATGGATTATTTTTCCCAGTTGATGTGTGTGTGTGTGTGTGTGTGTGTGTGTGTGTGTGTGTCTGTCTGTCTGTCTGTATTTATGTATGTATACTGGAGGTTGAACTCAGGGCCGGGGCATTGTCTCTTAGCTTTTCGCTCAAGGCTGGTGCTTTGCCATATGAGCTGCACCTCCACTTCTAACATTTTCCTGGTTAATTGAAGATAATAGTCTTACAGCCTTCCCTGCCTGGGCTGGCTTCTAACTGCAACCCTCACATCCTCAGCCTCCTGAGTAGCTAGGATTAGAGGTGTGAGCCACTGGTCCCATACTCAGTAGAAAGGTTTTAAAGTATACATTCTTGTATGTTCCTGAGTGTCCCAGTCACCTCTTAAAAAGAGATCTGTTGAACTACAGGGCAACCTCTGACTGGCTGCATCCCATCCCAAGTCTCCAATGTTCTGGAAACAAAAGACCACCATTGGCTGATAAGCAGGCTCAGTTGTCAGATGCCCCCAATGGACTCTAAAGCCTTGCTTTACTCATCACCCAGCCATTTTATCACAAGAGCCTTTAATACATAATGGCTCAGACCTAATAGATCAGGTATAAAATTCCAGCAGAAAAGACTTTCAGAGAGAACCCTGAAAAATGCAAAATGGCTTGCAAGTGGCAGCAATTCCATAGTGAATGGTCAGTGTTGAGCTGGTTTTGCTCAATGTTGAGTTCAGAAGATCACTGAGTCAAAAAGTGTCCCTCTCCTTAAAAGACTAACAGTCCTGAAAAACAAGTAGGGCATTGGCTCATGGTCCATGATGATGAGGCAGTCTGACATATTGCCATCAACAAAGAAATAAATGAACTATGGAAAAGGGCTCTTCAGACTACGCCTGACAGTCTGGCAGGAAAGTAGCAACTGTATACCTTAGGGTATCTCAGAGGGAAAACTCGGAAACAGTGAAAGGAAACCAGGCAACAAGCACAGCATCTATACATGCAGCTTTGTCCAGAGACATTCTCTAGCTGCCTTTGATGGAAACCTGCTTCCCCACAACTCATCCATCCTATGAGGAGGAAGACAAAGAGGAGACAAAAGAGGTAGGCTTTCCACTGGGAGCCCATGATTCATACCTGTAATCCTAGCTACTCAGGAAGTTGAGATCTGAGGATCAAGGTTTGAATCTAGCCAGGATAGGAAACTCTGTGAGCTTTAACTAGCCAGTCAACTAGCGAAAAAACTTGAAGTGAAGATGTGGCTCAAGTGGCAGAGCAACAGCCTTCAGCAAAAAACCTAAGGAAGAATGGGAAACCCTGAGTTCAAGCCTCGGTACCCCTATACACAAAAAAGGTAGGTTTCCAAATGTCTCCTCTCTCAAAGCGGTGGATGACACACAAGCAAAGAAAGATCTGGTTTCCAAAAAAGTGCTCTGAAGAATTATTAATGTTGCTCACAGTTCAACTCATTATGGAAAAGAAACTCTTTACTACTAGCTTCTTGGGTAACAAAGACACATATTTATCTTTACTATTTTTCTTCTTTAAGTAGTTGTACAAAGAAGTTGCCATTTTACAAAGCAGTATATGAATACAATGCATGTTGATCAATGTCACTCCTTTCTTCTCAATCCCCCTTTCCCCTGACTTTTCTTAAAGTTATAGGACATAAAATGAATTCTTGATTACATACTTGTGCTCTTAAACTGAATGACACACTAATTTAAAGGAGATGATGGCTACTTCAGAAAAAAATAACTTTCAAATTAGGCCATCTGTCCCCTCCCCATTGAAAAGGACAACACGAGTCAGAGGCATGCTACCTACCTAGGAAGAGCTGACAAATAGACTTAACTGCCATGCCAATCACCCCAAGAAGACTGCAATATCCTTACTGGGGAAATAGAAGCCTTTCCTGGAAACGTAGGACATGTAATAAATGAAGTACTAAAAGAAATGATCAGCTGGGTGCCAATGGCTCATGCCTATAATCCTAGCTACTCAGGAGGCTGTGATCTGAGGATCATGATTTGAAGCCAACCTGGGCAGAAAAATCCATGAGATTCTAATCCCCAATTAACTAACAAAGTAGCCAGAAGCAGAACTGTGGCTGAAGTGGTAGAGTGCTACCCTACTCAGGAACAGTGCCCAAGCCATGAGTTCAAGCCCCAAGTCCAGCAAAATAAAAGGAAATAAAAGAAATGATCTCTTTCCTTGTAGTTTGGTTCTTTCTAGAATGTCATATAAATGAGTCATATGTTACTTCTTCCACTTTTAGGATTATAATGTCATAGCATGTATTAGCAGTTTATTCTTCTGTATTGCTGAATAGTGTTCCACTTTGTTTATTGATGTTTCAGTTAGTGTACTATTTGGTTATTACAAATGAAGCTTGCAAACATTCTTGTACCAGTATTTGTATGGACCTATGTATTCTATCTATCACATAAATATTTCGAGTGTGATTGCCTAGTCACACAGTCATATAGTAAGTAAAGTTTGACTTTGTAAAATATTGCCAAACCATTTTCGTCTCTGATCACCAATATTCCTTTCTGTAGATTTACAAGGGGGATTCCATTATGATTTAAATTTACATTTCTTTGATTAATTATTGATACTGAGCATGTTTCCATGCACTTATTTTCCATCTGTATATTTTCTGTGAATCTGGTATAAGGGTCAACTTTTTTTATTTTTTGCAAATGCATTTCAATTTTATCTCAGTAATCTCATGTAGTCTTGAACTGACAGGTCTTTTACTAGTTTGTTTACTTTACTCCTATGTTTTATGTTATTATAAGATAATATAAATTACATATATGTATATGTATACATTGATGATAGATTTATTATATATTTATATTCCTCATTGGTCATTGCTAGTGTATTTATGAAGATATAAGCGATTTTCCTAAATTGATTTTGTATCCTGGGACCTTCGTCAGCATGCACATTAGTGCTCATAGCTCTTGTATAAGTGGCATACCATGTTCTACACAAATAGTTATATTGTGTGAGTATGGACAGTTTCTTTTTGATCTATATACATTCATTTCTTTTTCTTGCATTATTTTATTGGCTTGGATCTTCAGTACAATGTTGATAAAAAAAAAAGTAGATCTGCTAACTTATATCAATCCTGATCTTAGAATAAAGCATTTAGTCTCACTTTTAGGTATACTTTTATTGGTAAGGGTTTTTCTTTTTCTTTTTTTTCTTTTTTCTTTTTTTTTTTTTTTTGCCAGTCCTGGGGCGTTGACTCAGGGCCTGAGCACTGTCCCTGGCTTTTCTTTGCTCAAGGCTAGGACTATGCCACTTGAGCCACAGCGCCACTTCTGGCCATTTTCTATATATGTGGTGCTGGGGAATTGAACCCAGGGCTTCATGTATGGGAGGCAAACACTCTTGCCACTAAGCCATATTCCCAGCCCCTGGTAAGGGTTTTTTGTTGTTGTTTTTATTTTTTTGTCAGTTGTGGGGCTTGCACTCTGGGTCTGGGCATTGTTCCTGAGCTCTTCAACTTAAGGCTAGCACTCTACCACTTGAGCCACAGTGCCACTTCCAGTTTTCTGGTTGTTAATGAGAGATAAGAGTCTCGCAGTTTTTTGTATTTTTGGTTGTTTTTTTGTTTGTTTGTTTGTTTGTTTTTGCCAGTCCTGGGCCTTGGACTCAGGGCCTGAGCACTGTCCCTGGCTTCCTTTTGCTCAAGGCTAGCATTCTGCCACTTGAGCCACAGCGCCACTTCTGGCCGTTTTCTGTATATGTGGTGCTGGGGAATTGAATCCAGGGCTTCATGTATATGAGACAAGCACTCTTGCCATTAGGCCATGTCCCCAGCCCCTGTCTCACAGTTTTGATATCAAAATCGAGAGACAAAGGATACAAAGACAAACGACTCCAAAAGCAATACTTGCAAAACCATTTGGTGTAAACCAACTGAACAACTGATGAGGGGAGAGGGAAAGAGGAAGGGGGAGGGGGGAATGAGGGAGGAGGTAACAAACAGTACAAGAAATGCCTAACGTATGAAACTGCAACCTCTCTGTACATCAATTTGACAATAATTTTTTTAACGTGTCTCACGGACTTTCCTGCCCAGGCTAGCTTCAAAGCTTGATTGTCAGGTCTCAGCCTCCTGAGTAGCTAGGATTGCAGGTGTGTGCCACCGGCGCCTGGTGGTTGCTGTTGTTGTTATTTACTAACCTAATAAAGGTTGTTTATTTCTAATACTGGTTGTCTGAGAGCTTTACATCATGCATGAATGTGGAACATGATTTTCATAGATAAATGGATTGTATTGTGTCCATTTTGCTTTAGACTATTGCACTTTATGTAATTATTAACATTACTGTATTTAGGCATACTGTTCATTCTTTTCTTTGCCAGTCTTCAGTTTGTGTTCCTGTTTCACAATTCATCTTATCTTTGGAATGTTTGTTGGGTTTTTTGTTACTTTATGTTGTTTGTTTCTTTCATGCCAGTACTGGGGCTTGATGTTAGGGCCTGAGTGCTGTCCCTGAGTTTTTTCATGGTGAACATTGATATATTA